>NC_060138.1:116554931-116855764 GCF_021461385.2 Schistocerca piceifrons
AACTTCCCCAGATAGCTCACAGCTTTTAACCCGCTTTTATTGTATTGAATATCAGCACCGCTTTCAGAACAACTTAATGCATCAACATTATACTATCTTACAGGTGAGGGTGCTGTTATTGAAAAGGCTATGTCCTGTCTGGACATGAAAAAATGAAAACATTTCATTTTTTCGTGTCCTGTCTGCTCTTTGCCAGGGGTTCGTTACTTAATCTATCGGGTTAGCTCGGGATTTAGCGCGTGGCGGTTTTTGTTTTTTACCCATTGTGAGGTAACGGGCGAGTTGTGGCCCCCTGAGACTACTCTAAGTTCGGAGTTGGCGCGGCCTCTCGGCGTGGTGCCGAGCATCGGTCGGAGCAAGCGGGGGCAGCCCCTGCGCGTGGTCCACACCGACCGCGTGGCTGAGAATTCCATGTTGACGAGGTGTCGAGGACTGCGCTTTGTGTCAATGAATGAGATGTGTATGCCGGGAGTGCCAAAGTTGGCGGACTTTGTGAAACTATAATAGCACATATTTCACAGTTCATGTAGAAATTAATAACAGCCAGAGGAATCATGATACCTTAAAAAGAGACATGTACATTACCATTATTTGCACAACTATCTGATAGCGTAATCAGATTTTGAATATCTTCATTAGTTTAAAGTTTAGTACCTGACTGTAAATTATACGAGTAATACCCAGCAACGAATTTCCAAAATCCAAATGGTTCATCCGATTTTGCCGATCGACATGTCTTTAGAAAGCTGTTAGTGTAAACCTAAATTGGTATAAATTACCGGACTGTAACTTGAATAGTACATGAGTTATTGGAGATCAAAGTGACCGATTACTATTGATTGCGTGAAGCCATAAGTACTCCACAGATAGACGAAGAAACGGTAGCAGCATTCTTATCAATATATTTATTCGTCTATGTCTTTATTTACATATATACTATTCATGAAGAAATTGGTTAAATATTTACTGCGCTTTAAAAAGCACAGAGAAATTAGGCTACTGGCGTACCTTTTCTTTGTCTTCCTTTGATATATGTTTATTTGATTTGTTTATGTATTTAATAATATTTTAAACATAGCTGCACAACAGCAACAGTTCCACGTAATCAAATTATAAACAGCCGACCAGTTGCAATGGATAAAGAATTCTTTACCTAGGTTTCAACAAATTTAAATTTGTCTTGTTCAGAAGGTGGCAATTTTACATTAGTAAGGACTAATGTACATTGTGGTGTCACCGCCAGACACCACACTTGCTAGGTGGTAGTTTTAAATCGGCCGCGGGCCATTAGTACATGTCGGACCCGCGTGTCGCCACTGTGTGATCGCAGACCGAGCGCCACCACAAGGCAGGTCTCGAGATACGGAATAGCACTCGCCCCAGTTGTACGGACGACGTAGCTAGCGATGCCCACTGACGAAGCCTCGCTCATTTGCAGAGCAGATAGTTAGAATAGCCTTCAGCTAAGTCAATGGCTACGACCTAGCAAGGCGCCATTAGCCTTACATAGCAATTGATAGTTTGATAGTTATTTGTATACAGCGTTCTTGATCAGACATTTCATACGATAACTATCAAACTATCAATTGCTATGTAAGGCTAATGGCGCCTTGCTAGGTCGTAGCCATGGACTTAGCTGAAGGCTATTCTAACTATCTGCTCGGCTAATGAGCGATGCTTCGTCAGTGTAGTCGCTAGCAATGTCGTCCGTACAACTGGGGCGAGTGCTAGTCCGTATCTCGAGACCTGCCTTGTGGTGGCGCTCGGTCTGCGATCACACAGTGGCGACACGCGGGTCCGACATGTACTAATGGCCCGCGGCTGATTTAAAACTACCACCTAGCAAGTGTGGTGTCTGGCGGTGACACCACATACCTTACTAATCTAAAATTGCCACCTTCTGAAGAAGACAAATTTAAATTTGTTGAAACCTAGGTAAAGAATTCGTTATCCATTGCAACTGGTCGGCTGTTTATGTATTTAATAATGTGTGTTAGAGCGTGTTTATGGTCCAACTGTAGAAATATTTATTTAATTTCAAGTTATTTAAATGTAAATCCAGTATTTTGTATGTGGTTCAATATGTTTGTGAGTTGTTAAAAATTTACTGTGTTTTAGAAAGCACACAGACATTAGGCTACTGGCCTACCTGTTGTTTCCATTCCATTGATATACGTTTATTTGATTTGTTTATGTATTTAATAATGTGTGTAAGAGAGTGTTTATGGTCAAGCATTAGGAATATTTATTTAATTTCAAGTTATTTAAATGTAAATCGAGTATTTCGTATGTGTTTCAATATGTTCGTGAGTGTGTGTTGGCTTGAAGAAAAGGCGGGAGCGCTCTAGCCAATCACAGCGCTCGTTAATGGAGAGACTGGGTGGAAGAGGGGGAGGAGTACGACACAGGACACAGGAGTGCTGGATGGGAAGCAGCGATTGGCGGTCGCAGGAACTACATGGAGAGTGGAGCAGTCTGCGCGTGGTCGCAGAAGATAGAGATATTTCGTAGTGCCAACTTGTGCACTTGTGAGATTTCCGTGGCTTCTGCAGTAAAGATGTAGTATGCGTTTAGGAGTGAATATCTCGCGAGCTATGTTGTTATTCATAACTAATTACATGAAGTACGAATCTATTGTTTCCCTGTTATTCAACTTATATTTTATTTAATTGCTGTTCCATCGACACCAATAAGTGTTTTGCAGAAATATACCGCATTCTCAAAAGTACTTCTACTATCGTACTCATCATTTAAAGTTGTTAAGATAGAACATGCAGGTTTTATTTAATTGCAATCTTTCATTCATAAATTTCTATGTCACATTCAAAATTCACAATTTCCGAGTGATAGGAACCTTCGACTATTCGATTCATCTGTATATTCATGTTGTATACTGTAGACACTGAAGTATTTGGCCTGTAATGCGGCAACTACGTATCCCTGTTCCTAGACAACGAAACCAGCCAAAACTTCCAACATTTCAACTCTGAGTCCATGGGTACGTAGTTGAGCGCCACTCATCACATTTCTATTTGAAAGCCCGCACCCTATCCCACGTGGCGCGAGTTAGGTACAATTTGTGGTTGGCAGTCTGATTTGCTGTTCTGTAACTGCGTTAGGTACTGTGTTTAGATTTTGGCCGCCTTACAAGTTTCGTTGATTTGATTCTGTTAACTCAGTGAAAAATTATTTGTTTCTTTTTCATATTGCTGTAATTCTGACTGTCGTGCGGCGGCAGTCAGTTTATAGTAGAGGCCTAGCGCAATTACTGTACTAAATTTTGCATTTCTCGGTTTGATCTACCATTTTGTTTCTGGGGTGAAATCTGCATGGTTGGTGGAGCACGCGAAGCGTCCGAAAGCGGAACCAAGTCCGCGCTCGACCGAACTGCCAGCCGGATGCGGTTGGTCCTGCACCAGTTTCCGCCCGTTACGCCTTTCCGAAACTGGATTGTATAGCACGTCAATGTATTTATTTGTGCCTTAATCACTGCGCCTTTACTGCAGCTCTGCTTTTCATTTTTTTTTTTTATTTATTTATTTATTTATTTTTTTTTTTTGTTTCTAGCTCATGTAAATTGTTGAACTGTTAACTGGCTGATTTGGGCAGTTAAGTAATTACTAGATTTATTTTACTTAAATGTATTTATACAGGTATGGCTCTTCCAACTGAATCGTTATTAATCTTACTCCTTGTACACACTGGTGGTTTTTGAACGGGCCAAGCACTAGGAGATTTCAGATATGACAATTTTTTGAAGGTTGTGACTGAGTATTTGTACCGTTTAGGATGCAATATTTAAAACTAGTTTTGTCTGGTTATTTCATTTAGGTGCCTCCTGCACTTCCGCTATCCGGTGGTATAGTAATTTGTTTTATATGATGCTTAGTCACGGACTCTATTTTAGGTTGCAAATCGTAAAGCTTTTTTTGAGGAAGAATTTTTAGCTGTTTATTGTCACTGCTACAGTTTTTATTATTGTATTTAATCTGTTTGCTATTAATCAATCTTGTATAGTTATGTGATTGTAAATTATTCTATTTCTTAGTAGTTAGTACAACTGGAGGTGTTTTTTCTACAGATGTTTAGTAAATCTAACTTAGCGTGTTCCGTTAAAATAAATAGAAAGCTCACAACAGCAATAATGTTCAATCATCCTTTGGACCTGTCCTTCCTATCAAAGACAGCTTTGCGTGGGTATTCCGTACCAATAACGGTGTATATATTAAAGATGTGTTCGCCAACAGCAGATTTTTTGAAATCGCGGTCTGCAACACAGCGTCAGTGTTGTGCACAACTTAAGGAAATCGTTCCAATGGAGGGACCAACGCAACTGATACCACATTCACAAGGAATCTGTTTAAATTGGTTCAAATGGCTCTGAGCACTATGGAACTTAACTTCTGAGGTCATCATTCCCCTAGAACTTAGAACTACTTAAACCTAACTAACCTAAGGACATCACACACATCCATGCCCGAGGCAGGATTCGAACCTGCGACCGTAGCGGTCGCACGGTTCCAGACTGTAGCGCCTAGAACCGCTCGGCCACCCCGGCCGGCAATCTGTTTAAATTCCAACATAGTGAGACCGAGGCACTCTGTTACTGGGAATAGCATCTCTTTAATTTTCTTGATTGGTCGGAAAACAGGATACTGTGTCTGACCAGCACTGCGCCTATTTGTTCATTATAGACGGCTAACTTATCTAGTTCAGTGATACCTGTAGCTAAAACTGTTTCTGACAAAAACCACCTGGTATCCAAAATAGTATGTGTAACAACTTTGTTGCGGTAGAAAAGTTATGCTAATATACGTCCGATATTAGGCAGTCCTTCTGATTTGCCTGCCGAATATTTACATATTTGCTTCCAGAGCTGTCATGGTGCCAGATACTACTGATAAAAACCTTCTGTTTATTATGTCATTAATAGACAATTTGTGGATACCTTTCGAGTGAAACTTGCATGTATGTACACTCATGCTCATAAATTAAGGATAATGTTGATGCATGGTGAAACAACGCTCTGGTGGGCGGTTTGCAGGTTTAAATCACCTTCCATGCGGTGCATCTGACCTGCGGTCGTCGCACAGTGACGCTGGCAGCAGTCCACATACGCAGCGGTGTGTTGGCGTATGTCGGCGAACGGTGCCTCGAGTAAGTGTGCAAACGTTTTCAGACGTGATAATGGTGACTCAAAGAACACATATTGATGACGTTATGAGGGATAGAATACTAGGGCGACTGGTCAAACACAGCAGGTCGTAGCACGGGCCCTCCGTGTGCCACAAAGTGTGATCTCACCATAATGGCAACCATTCCAGCAGACAGGAAACGTGTCCAGACGCTACAGTACGGGAGGTCCACAGTGTACAACTTCACAAGAAGACCGATATCTCACCAACAGTGCCCACAGACGCCCACGGAGTACTGCAGGTACCCTTGCTCGGGACTTTACCGCATCCACTGGAACAGTTGTCTCCAGACACACAGTCTACAGACGACTGAACAGACATGGTTTATTCGCCCAGAGACCTGCAAGGTGCAATCCACTGACCCCTGGTCACAGGAGAGGCCGTAAAGCCTGGTGTCAGGAATACAGTACATGGTCGTTGGAACAGTGTTCCCAGGATATGTTCACGGACGAGTCCAGGCATAGTCTGAACAGTGATTCTCGCCGGGTTTTCATCTGGGATGAACCAGGAACCAGATACCAAGCCCTTAATGTCCTTGAAAGGGACCTCTACGGAGGTCGTGGTTTGATGGGGTGGGGTGGGATTATGATTGGTGCACGTACACCCCTGCATGTCTTTGACAGAGGAACTGTAACAGGTCACGTGTATTGGGACGTCGTTTTGCACCAGTATGTCCACCTTTTCAAGGGTGCAGTAGGTCCCATCTTCCTCCTGATGGATCATAACGCACTGCCCCACCGAGCTGCCATCGTTGAAGAGTACCTTGAAAGATATCAGGCGAATGGAGTGGCCTGCCTGTTCTCCAGACCTAAACCCCATCGAGCAAGTGTGGGATGCTGTCGGTCGACGTATCGCTGCACGTCTTCAAACCCCTACGACACTTCAGGAGCTCCGACAGACACTGGTGCAAGAATGGGAGGCTATACCCGAGCAGCTACTCGACCACCTGATCCAGAATATGTCAACCCGTTGCGCGGCCTGTGTGCGTGTGCATGGTGATCATATCCCAGACTGATGTCGGGGTACATGCGCAGGAAACAGTGGCGTTTTGTAGCACGTGTGTTTCGGGACGGTTATCACCAATAGCGTGGACTTACAGATCTGTGTCGTGTGGGTTCTCTACGTGCCTCTGCTATTAGCGCCAGTTTTGTGTAGTGCCACGTTGTGTGCCACCACATTCTGCAATTATCCTTAACTTATGAGCATGAGTGCATCTCAGTGCGTCTCAGCAATGCTTCAGCTCCTCAAAAATTTATCTGGTACGTTTACACAATCTGGTCAAAAGCATCCTGACACACCTTACTACCGATTTTACAGCGAGACGTGACGAGAAGCGGACCCGCCAGTGTAAATGATGGCGGGTGGTATGTGTTGTCAGTGAAGAAGCACTAACAGTAGAATCGATGGGCTGGAGAGCCCAGTGACTTGAAACGTGGACGCCTGAGTAACAGACCCATCAACTCTTCTAAGGCCTCCCACGTCGACTGTCGGTCACGTGATCGTGAAGTGGAAGAGCGAAGAAACGACCACACCTAAGCCAGCACCAAACACACCTCATGCACTGACGGACGGGAACCGTCGAACACTGAGCAGCGTACGCCTCCTTTGATGTAGGGTATGCAGGCCGCTCCTCCTCCCTACTACCACCGGGAGTCCGCTTCCGTCAACTGCTCCATTCTCTTTCCTTCCGCTTTCCCAAAACCTTCTTGACAACTTGGGGTACAGCACCGCCTTGGCTCCGTCCCCGGATTTGCCTGCTCCGTGACCTTTGTCGATTTCCCAAGGATGGTACCCCTTCACTTGTTTATCGTCGGGCATTTGCTGCTCTATGTGCACAAATGACGGACGCCACTTTTATTTACACCGACGGCTCGAAAACATCGTTAGGTGTAGGGAGTGCCTATATTGTTGGCGACACCCCAAATCACTTTCGGCTTCCCGACCAGTGTTCGGTGTATACTGCGGAGCTTTACGCTGTTCTCCAGGCTGTCCACTACATCCGCCGCCATCAGCGGATACAGTACGTTATCTGCTCAGATTCTCTCAGCTCTCTCCTCAGTCTCCAAGCTCTTTATCCTGTGCACCCTCTGGTCCACCGGATTCAGGACTGTCTGCGCTTGCTCCACCTGGGGGGCGTCTCGGTGGCGTTCCTCTGGCTCCCGGGACACGTTGGTATCTGTGGAAATGAGGCGGCCCATATTGCAGCCAAGGCTGCAGTCTCTCTTCTTCGGCCAGCTATTCAATCGATTCCCTTCGCCGATCTACGGAGCGTTTTATGTCGTCGTGTTGTTCATTTATAGCACGCGCTTTGGTCGACACTTCCCCATAATAAATTGCGGGACGTGAAAGCTCTTCCTTGTGCTTGGACCTCTTCCTCCCGAACGCGTCGTCGGGAGGAGGTAATTTTAACTAGACTCCGAATAGGGCACTGTCTTTTTAGCCATCGATATCTTTTAAGCGGCGATACTCCCCCACTCTGTCCCCACTGCTCTCAGCTGTGGACGGTAAGACACCTTTTAATTGAGTGCCCCTATTTTAATCCGTTACGCTCCCGTCTACAGCTATCGCCTGATATATCGTCGATTTTAGCAGATGACACGCGCTCAGCCGACCGCTTTCTCAAGTTTATTAGTGCCAGTGAAATGACGTCAGTCATTTGAAGCTTTTTTTGGGGACAACCAACCCCTTTCTGTATTGAATTTTTAAGCCTTCCTTCTGTTTTTAGTTTCTCCACTTTTATGACTTTCGTTCCCATTGCTGCTGGTTTTCAATTTCGGTTTTTTACTGTTTCCTAAGTCACTGACCGGGCGCTAATGACCATAGCAGTTTTGCGCCCTAAAACCAAAACAAACAAAACAAACAAACAAACTGAGCAGCGTGGTCGTAAAACACTGCATGAAATTACCAGGAGTTACTCGTCAGTTCCAAAGTACTACCAGGAGTCCAGCTAATATAACAACTGTGCCACTCACTGGAGATTGGATGACAGCAAACGAGCGATTTGGAATGGCGTATCACGTCGTGTCCTGTGGCACTCCGATAGAAGGGTTTGGGTTATCGAACGTCTAGAAAACGTTACAAGACATCACGTGTACTGCCGACAGTGAAGTAAGTAGGAGGGTGTGTTCCGACATAAGGGTGCCTTTTATGCTTAGGGTGTGGTACCATTACTGCACTTAAGCAAACAGTAATCGTGGAGTGCTGTAAAAATCAATTTTACAGAATTTTGTAATGCTTATAGTGAAGGAGCAATAGGGAGATGATGATTGTATCATCATGAGATTGTACCCTGTCATAAAGGAGTGTGTTTTATGGACAATCATATTCCTGAAAGAGACTGTGTTTTACAGAGTCCCGACCTGAGGCCAACGGAACAACTCTGGGACGAGCTAGAACTTTGGCTCCGCTCCAGTCCACAGCGTCTAACACACTGCCTACTCTGGCTTCGGCCTGTGAGGAAACAGGGGCTGCTGTTCCATCACTGGCCTTCAGATATCTCACTGACCGTACCCCAACAAAGTTCCAGGAATTATAGAGGCGAACGGTCGAGACACACCGTATTAATGCCAATTAATGTGTGACCCAATAACTTTGATCAGTTTACAAACCGAAGTATAATTGAAGTTTATAGTAGCAATCGTCTATGAGTAGTTTCTTTCATTAGTAAAAAAAAGTCCTTGGCCCCGAGTTCGAATGCCGCCACTACTTAAATTTTGAATTAAAAATCATTATCCATGGCGGCCGAACACTTCTGGCATAAAAAATTACCCTCATCCTACCAACGCCCTTGTCGAAAAAGCCAAAGAAGCAGACGGAGGTTCAAGGCACTCTCTTTCTCTTAGGGTGAGAAACTGCCCCCAAAAGGTGGAAGAATCAGCAATGATCAAAGGCATGACGAGGTAGAAAGCAATGGAAACTGCTGCAGTAAAGGCATATAATGTGCATCCACAGGGAATGTGACCTGTAATTGAAAAACTGTGAAGATCTTCTCCCCATTGGCAGAAGATTCAGGACTAGTCCCCGAGAATGTGGCCTGTAATTGAAAAACTGTCAAGATGATCTGCCCATTGGCAGGACTAGTACCCCATCTGGATCTCCAGGACGGGACTTCCGAGGGGGAGGTGACGAAGACAAACAGATTGAATAACCAACGAAAGGATGCCGTTCTATGAGCCGAGATTTGGAATGTCAGAAGCCTGAACATGGTAGCAAGGCTCGAAAATCTGAAACAGGAAATACACAGGTTCAATTTAGGTATAGTAGGGGTCGGTGAAGTGCAATGGAAAGATGACAAGGATTTCTCGTCATATGAATTTTTTTTTTTTTTTTGTCATCAGTCGGCTGACTGGTTTGATGCGGCCCGCCACGAATTCCTTGCCTGTGCTAACCTCTTCATCTCAGAGTAGCACTTGCAACCTACGTCCTCAATTATTTGCTTGACGTATTCCAATCTCTGTCTTCCTCTACAGTTTTTGCCCTCTACAGCTCCCTCTAGTACCATGGAAGTCATTCCCTCATGTCTTAGCAGATGTCCTATCATCCTGTCCCTTCTCATTATCAGTGTTTTCCACATATTCCTTTCCTCTCCGATTCTGCGTAGAACATCCTCATTCCTTACCTTATCAGTCCACCTAATTTTCAACATTCGTCTATAGCACCACATCTCAAATGCTTCGATTCTCTTCTGTTCCGGTTTTCCCACAGTCCATGTTTCACTACCATACAATGCTGTACTCCAGACGTACATCCTCATAAATTTCTTCCTCAAATTAAGGCCGGTATTTGATATTAGTAGACTTCTCTTGGCCAGAAATGCCTTTTTTTGCGATAGCGAGTCTGCTTTTGATGTCCTCCTTGCTCCGTCCGTCATTTGTTATTTTACTGCCTAGGTAGCAGAATACCTTAACTTCATTGACTTCGTGACCATCAATCCTGATGTTAAGTTTCTCGCTGTTCTCATTTCTACTACTTCTCATTACCTTCGTCTTTCTCCGATTTACTCTCAAACCATACTGTGTGCTCATTAGACTGTTCATTCCGTTCAGCAGATCATTTAATTCTTCTTCACTTTCACTCAGGATAGCAACGTCATCAGCGAATAGTATCATTGATATCCTTTCACCTTGTATTTTAATTCCACTCCTGAACCTTTCTTTTATTTCCATCATTGCTTCCTCTATGTACAGATTGAAGAGTAGGGGCGAAAGGCTACAGCCTTGTCTTACACCCTTCTTAATACGAGCACTTCGTTCTTGATCGTCCACTCTTATTATTCCCTCTTGGTTGTTGTACATATTGTATATGACCCGTCTCTCCCTATAGCTTACCCCTACTTTTTTCAGAATCTCGAACAGCTTGCACCATTTTATATTGTCGAACGCTTTTTCCAGGTCGAAATATCCTATGAAAGTGTCCTGATTTTTCTTTAGCCTTGCTTCCATTATTAGCCGTAACGTCAGAATTGCATCTCTCGTCCCTTTCCTTTTCCTAAAGCCAAACTGATCGTCACCTAGCGCATTCTCAATTTTCTTTTCCATTCTTCTGTATATTATTCTTGTAAGCAGCTTCGATGCATGAGCTGTTAAGCTGATTGTGCGATAATTCTCGCACTTGTCAGCTCTTGCCGTCTTCGGAATTGTGTGGATGATGCTTTTCCGAAAGTCAGATGGTATATCGCCAGACTCATATATTCTACACACCAACGTGAATAGTCGTTTTGTTGCCACTTCCCCCAATGATTTTAGAAATTCTGATGGAATGTTATCTATCCCTTCTGTCTTATTTGACCGTAAGTGCTACAAAGCTCTTTTAAATTCCGATTCTAATACTGGATCCCCTATCTCTTCTAAATCGACCCCTGTTTCTTCTTCTATCACATCAGACAAATCTTCACCCTCATAGAGGCTTTCAATGTATTCTTTCCACCTATCTGCTCTCTCTTCTGCATTTAACAGTAGAATTCCCGTTGCACTCTCAATGTTACCACCGTTGCTTTTAATGTCACCAAAGGTTGTTTTGACTTTCCTGTATGCTGAGTCTGTGCTTCCAACAATCATATCTTTTTCGATGTCTTTAAATTTTTCCTGCAGCCATTTCGTCTTAGCTTTCCTGCACTTCCTATTTATTTCATTCCTCAGCGACTTGTATATCTGTATTCCTGATTTTCCCGGAACAAGTTTGTACTTCCTCCTTTCATCAATCAACTGAAGTATTTCTTCTGTTACCCATGGTTTCTTAGCAGATACCTTCTTTGTACCTATGTTTTCCTTCCCAACTTCTGTGATGGCCCTTTTTAGAGATGTCCATTCCTCTTCAACTGTACTGCCTACTGCGCTATTCCTTATTGCTGTATCTATAGCGTTAGAGACCTTCAAACGTATCTCTTCATTCCTTAGTACTTCCGTATCCCACTTCTTTACGTATTGATTCTTTCCTGACTAATGTCTTGAACTTCAGCCTACTCTTCATCACTACTATATTGTGATCTGAGTCTATATCTGCTCCTGGGTACTCCTTACAATCCAGTATCTGATTTCGGAATCTCTGTCTGACCATGATGTAATCCAATTGAAATCTTCCCGTATCTCCCGGCCTTTTCCAAGTATACCTCCTCCTCTTGTGATTCTTTAACAGGGTATTCGCTATTACTAGCTGAAACTTGTTACAGAACTCAATAAGGCTTTCTCCTGTTTCATTCCATGTCCCAAGCCCATATTCTCCTGTAACCTTTTCTTCTACTCCTTCCCCTACAACTGTATTCCAGTCGCCCATGACTATTAGATTTTCGTCCCCCTTTACATACTGCATTACACTTTCTCTATCTGTTCATCTTCAGCTTGCGACGTCGGCATGTATACCTGAACTATCGTTGTCGGTGTTGGTCTGCTGTCGATTCTGATTAGAACAACCCAGTCACTGAACTGATCACAGTAACACACCCTCTGCCCTACCTTCCTATTCATAACGAATCCTACACCTGTTATACCATTTTCTGCTGCTGTTGATATTACCCGATACTCATCTGACCAGAAATCCTTGTCTTCCTTCCACTTCACTTCACTGACCCCTACTATATCTAGATTGAGCCTTTGCATTTACCTTTTCAGATTTTCTAGTTTCCCTACCACGTTCAAGCTTCTGACATTCCACGCCCCGACTCGTAGAACGTTATCCTTTCGTAGATTATTCAATCTTTTTCTCATGGTAACCTCCTCCTTGGCAGTCGCCTCCCGGAGATCCGAATGGGGGACTATTCTGGAATCTTTTGCCAGTGGAGAGATCATCATGACACTTCTTCAATTACAGGCCACGTGTCTTTAATGCAGTGGTTTCCATTGCCTTCTGCATCCTCATGTCGTTGATCATTGCTGATTCTTCCGCCTTTAGGGGCAATTTCCCACCCCTAGGACAAGAGAGTGCCCTGAACCACTATCCGCTCCTCCGCCCTCTTTGACAAGGCCGTTGGCAGAATGAGGCTGACTTCTTATGCAGGAAGTCTTTGGCCGCCAATGCTGATTATTTATCAAAATTTAGGCAGTGCCGTGGCTCGAACCCGAGACCGAATACGTTTTGATTATGAATCAAAGATGCTACCCCTACACCACGGTTCAGGATGAGTACAGCAGCAGAAAACTGTATAATGGGAATAGGATTCGACCTGAAGAGGAAAGTAGGAAAGAAAGTGAATTTCTGTGAACAGTTCAGTGATAGTTCAGGTATCCAAGACGACGTCACGAGGAAAAGTGAAGAGATAGAGAAATTATATGCGGATACTGAACGAGTGATTCAGTACATAAACTTAGATTTTCATCTATTTCAGTTATAGGGGATTGGAATGCGATTGTAGAGCAAGGAGCAGAAGAAAGGGTTAAAGGAGAAGCTGGGTCTGGTAGTGGGAATGAGGTAGGAGAAAGGCTAATAGAGATCTCAAATAAATTTCATGTAGTAATAGCAAATACTGTGTACAAGAATCACAAGAGGTCAGGAGATGTGGGAAGATTTCAGTTAGAATCATGATCAGGCGGAGATACCGGAATCAGGTATTGGATTGCAAGGCTCACCCAGGATCAGATATAGACCCAGATGAGGAATAGGCTGAAGTTTAAGAAGCTACTCAGGAAGAATCAGTGCGCAAAGAAGTGGAATATGGAAGTACTAATGAATGGGGAGATACGCCTAGAGTTCTGTATGGCTATAGATACTCCGATAATTAATAGTTCAGTAGAAGGTTCAGCTGAAGAGGGATGGATATGTCTATAAAGGGCAATCACAAAAGTTGGAAAGAAAAACTTACGTACGAAAAAGGTAACTGAGACCTGGGACTTAGGGAAAGGCAGGATTCGGTGTGGACGGGGTCGTACAGTTTATTTGGAAACGATTGCAAATAAGGTTGACAATAAGGAACCATTATCAAATTTGACTGTTAAGACACAATGTCTCATAAAAAAATTCTTAAGCAAGTTGCACTCACGGCTGAAGGCCTTATTGACCAGAAATTCAAATGATTTGTCGGCTGACGGCCCCAATAGTAATAACTCAAAAAACAATTTGACGGCTGAAGGTCTGGATAGCAAATTCTTAAGAAGAAATTACACTTCTTCTAGAGAAATTTAAAGAACAATCATGAAAATTTCAGTGTTAAGATATTTGTCTAATTTCTTAAGACAAATTAAACGCACGGCTGAAGGCCTTAATAACAAGAAATTTAGATTATTTGTCGGCTGAAGGCCCCAACAGTAATAATTCAAAATTAAATTTTAAAAAAATCATCACAATCTGACCAAGTCAAGAGAGAAGTGGGCCTCAGACAGTGCTCCAAGGACCGACCTGTGAAAGTCGCTCAACTTCGTAAACGATGAGACAGGCAGCCGGATGACTACTCAAACTAGTGACAGTTTAAATGCAGACCGACACTCTTACAAAATCTACCTGACGTCTGATAACCAGTACAACGATGGAATAACCCAGGCAAGGTGGAACCGGCAGTTCACACTGCGTCTTAAGAATACGGTGTTCAGAACATCCAGAAGAAGAAGGAACCACTACGATCAAAGTAGTCCAAAAGCAACAAAGTATCCAAGCCACAATCAAGGAGGCTGTCGAAATACATGCCTTACAAGACACCAGCGGCAAGCCGAGGAAAGTTACACTGCCGCGAAAACACGCTAACCTCCAGGGCAGGTAACTGGAGGCGTTAGCGGCCACTAGGCAGAAAAATATCGCTGGTTGAAATTCTTCAATAAACACAAGGAATTCAATAATTAATAATAATAAGAGGAGGACGGCCAATTAATTTCGCCAACTCGAAACACTCTACTCGTTGTTCTTCGTCTCAGCGACCCTGCGAGCAACAACGAGCGAACAAATGGCGTGATCTCAAAATAGTGGAGGTTTCACTACTGGGTTAATGTCCACTCAACTCAAACGTCCTGGGTCCGGTGGACGACGAGGTTGTGGCCCTCTCAACTACAGCCCCTCGATACGGCAGTGCCTGCGTGCCGCCAGGGGTCCTGGCATGTCCTCGCGCTGCCGGACCCCACTGCTGCTCCGTCCCAACTGAACTACCCAACACACTCCATCCCGGAAAACACTTGACATCCTTCCAAGATAGTACCACGGTACTAGATATCGATAACCGCTGCTGCTGCCACTCGCGGACAGACAACGCTAACAAACGTAGTGGCGCCAGTAAACACAAGAAGAAAACGAGACGCCACTATCCCTATTACACGGTGCCAGCCTACCAACGGCACCAAAATGAGCTGCAACATGGCTCCTCATTACCTGCAAAGAAACCACGAGTAAAAGAAGAAATACTTCAGTTGATCGATGGAAGAAAAAATGTTCCGGGAAATTAAGGAATACAGAAATAAAAAGCTCTTAGGAATGAAAAAATAGGAAGTGCAGGGAAGCTAAGACGAAACTGCTCCATGAAAAATTTGAAGAAATCGAAAAAGAAATGATTGTTGAAAGGACTGACTCAGCATATAGAAAAGTCAAAAGAACCTTCGGTAAAAGTCTTAAGATTACATAAGGCAGAAGGGATACATAACATTTCATGAGAGTTACTAAAGTCTTTGGGGAGGGTGGCAAGAAAATAACTATTCATGTTGGTTTGTAGAATGTATGAGACTGGCGATATACCATCAGACTTTCGGAGAAACATCACCCATACAATTCCCAAGACCTGAAGAGTCGATAAGAAGGAGAATTATAGCACAATCAGCTTAACAACTCATGAATCCAAGTTGATATTAAGAACAATACACAGAAGAATGGAAAAGAAAAATGATGATCTGTAAGATGACGATCAGTTTGACTTTAGGGAAGGTAAAGGCACCAGAGAGGCAATTCTCAAGCTGCGGTTGTTAATGGAAGCAAGACGAAAGAAAAATTAAGGCACCTTAATAGGATTTGTCGAACTGGAAAAGGCGTTCGACAATGTCAAATGGTGCATGATGTTCGGAATTCTGATAAAAATTGGGGCAACTTACAGATAAAGTCGGGTAATATAAAATATGTGCAAGAACTAAGAGGAAACAATAAAATTTTCAATCTACATATCAAAGAAACAATGATGGACATAAAAGAAGGGTTCAAGAGTGGAATTAGAATTCAAATATGTTAGTGATAAGATTTTCTGTTGACATGGCTATCCGGTGTGAAAGTAAAGTATTATGGAATGAACAGTCTAATGAGTACAGAATATGGATTAAAAGTAAATAGAAAAAATACGAAAGAAACGAAAAGTGGCAGAAATGAGAAAAGCGAGAAACTTAATATCAGGATTGGTGATCAAGAACTAGATGACGTTAAGGAATCCTGTTACCTAGGTAGCCAAACAGTCCATAACGGACGGAGCAAGGAGGACATAAAAAGCAGACTAGCTCTGCCAAAAAGGGCACTCCTGGCCAACAGATATCTACTAGCATCAAACACAGGGTTTAATTTGAGAAAGACATTTCTGAGAATTTACGTTTGGGGGACATCAGTGTTCCGTAGTGGAAAATGGATTGTGGGAAAAACGTAACAGAAGAGAATCGAAGCATTTGCGATGTGGCGCTACAGACGAATTTTGAAAATTAGGCAGACTGCAAGAAATAAGGAGATTCTCCGCAGAATCGGCGAGGAAAGGAATATGCGGAAAACACTGACAAGGTAATCTAAGACACCACGGAATAACTTCCATGGTACTGCAGGGAGCTGTAGAGAGTAAAAAATGTAGAGGAAGACACAGCTTGGAATACATACAGGAAATAATTCAGTTCGTATGGTGCAAGTGCTACTCTGAGATGGAGAGGTTGGCACAGGAGAGAAATTCGTGGCGGGCCGCATCACACCAATCAGGAGGCAGTTGGAAAAAAAAAAGGGGGAACCATCAAGCGAACCTCTCGTTATCCACAGCAACATCTTGACACGACACGAATTTGAGTAGAGTTCACAATCCTCGTCAGAAAAATTTTGTTATTTTTCACTTACTCAACGTTTCCTCGCTCTCTCACACTTCTTCTGTATCGCTAGTTCTGGATAGGCAGTTTCCTCAAAGAATTGACATCTATCGTCAAATCGTCCTTGGACACCAGCATGTGAAAATTGCTAAGTAATAAATCTGTTATAAATGACCCCGCTGTTGGGAAATACACTCCTGGAAATGGAAAAAAGAACACATTGACACCGGTGTGTCAGACCCACCATACTCGCTCCGGACACTGCCAGAGGGCTGTACAAGCAATGATCACACGCACGGCACAGCGGACACACCAGGAACCGCGGTGTTGGCCGTCGAATGGCGCTAGTTGCTCAGCATTTGTGCACCGCCGCCGTCAGTGTCAGCCAGTTTGCCGTGGCATACGGAGCTCCATCGCAGTCTTTAACACTGGTAGCATGCCGCGACAGCGTGGACGTGAACCGTATGTGCAGTTGACGGACTTTGAGCGAGGGCGTATAGTGGGCATGCGGGAGGCCGGGTGGACGTACCGCCGAATTGCTCAACACGTGGGGCGTGAGGTCTCCACAGTACATCGATGTTGTCGCCAGTGGTCGGCGGAAGGTGCACGTGCCCGTCGACCTGGGACCGGACCGCAGCGACGCACGGATGCACGCCAAGACCGTAGAACCTACGCAGTGCCGTAGGGGACCGCACCGCCACTTCTCAGCAAATTAGGGACACTGTTGCTCCTGGGGTATCGGCGAGGACCATTCGCAACCGTCTCCATGAAGCTGGGCTACGGTCCAGCACACTGTTAGGCCGTCTTCCGCTCACGCCCCAACATCGTGCAGCCCGCCTTCAGTGGTGTCGCGACAGGCGTGAATGGAGCGACGAATGGAGACGTGTCGTCTTCAGCGATGAGAGTCGCTTCTGCCTTGGTGCCAATGATGGTCGTATGCGTGTTTGGCGCCGTGCAGGTGAGCGCCACAATCAGGACTGCATACGACCGAGGCACACAGGGCCAACACCCGGCATCATGGTGTGGGGAGCGATCTCCTACACTGGCCGTACACCACTGGTGATCGTCGAGGGGACACTGAATAGTGCACGGTACATCCAAACCGTCATCGAACCCATCGTTCTACCATTCCTAGACCGGCAAGGGAACTTGCTGTTCCAACAGGACAATGCACGTCCGCATGTATCCCGTGCCACCCAACGTGCTCTAGAAGGTGTAAGTCAACTACCCTGGCCAGCAAGATCTCCGGATCTGTCCCCCATTGAGCATGTTTGGGACTGGATGAAGCGTCGTCTCACGCGGTCTGCACGTCCAGCACGAACGCTGGTCCAACTGAGGCGCCAGGTGGAAATGGCATGGCAAGCCGTTCCACAGGACTACATCCAGCATCTCTACGATCGTCTCCATGGGAGAATAGCAGCCTGCATTGCTGCGAAAGGTGGATATACACTGTACTAGTGCCGACATTGTGCATGCTCTGTCGCCTGTGTCTATGTGCCTGTGGTTCTGTCAGTGTGATCATGTGATGTATCTGACCCCAGGAATGTGTCAATAAAGTTTCCCCTTCCTGGGACAATGAATTCACGGTGTTCTTATTTCAATTTCCAGGAGTATACTAAATTATTAACTAAGGATCAACTGTAAAAATCTTTCTCACCAACAAGTAAACAATATGAGTTGTTGTTGTTGTTGTTGTTGTTGTGGTCTTCAGTCCTGAGACTGGTTTGATGCAGCTCTCCATGCTACTCAATCCTGTGCAAGCTTCTTCATATCCCAGTACCTGCTGCAACCTACATCCTTCTGAATCTGCTTAGTGTATTCATCTCTTGGCCTCCCTCTATGATTTTTACCCTCCACGCTGCCCTCCAATACTAAATTGGTGATCCCTTGATGCCTCAGAACATGTCCTACCAACCGATCCCTTCTTCTGGTCAAGTTGTGCCACAATCTTCTCTTCTCCCCAATCCTATTCAATACTTCCTCATTAGTTATGTGATCTACCCATCTAATCTTCAGCATTCTTCTGTAGCACCACATTTCAAAAGCTTCTATTCTCCTCTTGTCCAAACTATTTATCGTCCATGTTTCACTTCCATACATGGCTACACTCCATACAAATACTTTCAGAAATGACTTCCTGACACTTAAATCTATACTCGATGTTAACAAATTTCTCTTCTTCAGAAACGCTTTTCTTGCCATTACCAGTCTACATTTTATATCCTCTCTACTGCGTCCATCATCAGTTATTTTGCTCCCCAAATAGCAAAACTCCTTTACTACTTTAAGTGTCTAATTTCCTAATCCAATACCCTCAACATCACCCGACTTAACTCGACTACATTCCATTATCCTCGTTTTGCTTTTGTTGATGTTCATCTTATATCCTCCCTTCAAGGGACCATCCATTCCGTTCAACTGCTCTTCCAAGTCCTTTGCTGTCTCTGACAGAATTACAATGTCATCGGCGAACCTCAAAGTTTTTATTTCTTCTCCATGGATTTTAATACCTACTCCAAATTTTTCTTTTGTTTCCTTTACTGCTTGCTCAATATAGAGATTGAATAACATCGGGGAGAGGCTACAACCCTGTCTTACTCCCTTCCCAACCACTGCTTCCCTTTCATGTCCCTCAACTCTTATAACTGCCATCTGGTTTCTGTACAAGTTGTAAATAGCCTTTCGCTCCCTGTATTTTATCCCTGCCACCTTTAGAATTTGAAAGAGAGTATTCCAGTCAACAATGTCAAAAGCTTTCTCTGAGTCTACAAATGCTAGAAACGTAGGTTTGCCTTTCCTTAATCTTTCTTCTAAGATAAGTCGTAAGGTCACTATTGCCTCACGTGTTCCAGTATTTCTACGGAATCCAAACTGATCTTCCCCGAGGTCGGCTTCTACTAGTTTTTCCATTCGTCTGTAAAGAATTCGTGTTAGTACTTTGCAGCTGTGGCTTATAAAACTGATTGTTCGGTAATTTTCACATCTGTCAACACCTGCTTTCTTTGGGATTGGAATTATTATATTCTTCTTGAAGTCTGAGGGTATTTCGCCTGTTTCATACATCTTGCTCACCAGATGGTAGAGTTTTGTCAGGACTGGCTCTCCCAAGGCCGTCAGTAGTTCCAATGGAATGTTGTCTACTCTGGGGGCCTTGTTTCGACTCAGGTCCTTCAGTGCTCCGTCAAACTCTTCACGCAGTATCGTATCTCCCATTTCATCTTCATCTACATCCTCTTCCATTTCCATAATATTGTCCTCAAGTGCATCGCCCTTGTATAGACCCTCTATATACTCCTTCCACCTTTCTGCTTTCCCTTCTCTGCTTAGAACTGGGTTTCCATCTGAGCTCTTGATGTTCATACACGTGCTTCTCCTATCTCCAAAGGTCTCTTTAATTTTCCTGTAGGCAGTATCTATCTTACCCCTAGAGAGATAAGCCTCTACATCCTTACATTTGTCCTCTAGCCATCCCTGCTTAGCCATTTTGCACTTCCTGTCGATCTCATTTTTGAGACGTTTGTATTCCTTTTTGCCTGCTTCATTTACTGCATTTTTATATTTTCTCCTTTCATCAATTAAATTCAATATTTCTTCTGTTACCCAAGGATTTCTACTAACACGCTTCTTTTCACCTACTTGATCGTCTGCTGCCTTCACTACTTCATCCCTCAGAGCTACCCATTCTTCTTCTACTGTATTTCTTTCCCCCATTCCTTTCAATTGTTCCCTTATGCTCTCCCTGAAACTCTGTACAACCTCTGGTTCTTTCAGTTTATCCAGGTCCCATCTCCTTAAATTCCCACCTTTTTGCAGTTTCTTCAGTTTTAATCTACAGGTCATAACCAATAGATTGTTGTCATATTCCACATCTGCCCCTGGAAATGTCTTACAATTTAAAACCTGGTTTCTAAATCTCTGTCTTACCATTATATAATCTATCTGATACCTTCTAGTATCTCCAGGGTTCTTCCATGTATACAACCTTCTATCATGATTCTTAAACCAAGTGTTAGCTGTGATTAAGTTGTGCTCTGTGCAAAATTCTATCAGGCGGCTTCCTCTTTCATTTCTTAGCCCCAATCCATATTCACCTACTACGTTTCCTTCTCTCCCTTTTCCTACACTCGAATTCCAGTCACCCATGACTATTAAATTTTCGTCTCCCTTCACTATCTGAACAATTTCTCTTATTTCATCATACATTTCTTCAATTTCTTCGTCATCTGCAGAGCTAGTTGGCATATAAACTTGTACTACTGTAGTAGGTGTGGGCTTCGTATCTATCTTGGCCACAATAATGCGTTCACTATGCTGTTTGTAGTAGCTTACCCGCATTCCTATTTTCCTATTCATTATTAAACCTACTCCTGCATTACCCCTATTTGACTTTGTGTTTATAGCCCTGTAGTCACCTGACCAGAAGTCTTGTTCCTCCTGCCACCGAACTTCACTAATTCCCACAATATCTAACTTTAACCTATCCATTTCCCTTTTTAAATTTTCTAACCTACCTGCCCGATTAAGGGATCTGACATTCCACGCTCCGATCCGTGGAACGCCAGTTTTCTTTCTCCTGATAACGACATCCTCTTGAGTAGTTCCCGCCCGGAGATCCGAATGGGGGACTATTTTACCTCCGGAATATTTAACCCAAGTGGACGCCATCATCATTTAATCATACAGTAAAGCTGCATGCCCTCGGGAAAAATTACGGCCGTAGTTTCCCCTTGCTTTCAGCCGTTCGCAGTACCAGCACAGCAAGGCCGTTTTGGTTATTGTTACAAGGCCAGATCAGTCAATCATCCAGACTGTTGCCCTTGCAACTACTGAAAAGGCTGCTGCCCCTCTTCAGGAACCACACGTTTGTCTGGCCTCTCAACAGATACCCCTCCGTTGTGGTTGTACCTACGGTACGGCTATCTGTATCGCTGAGGCACGCAAGCCTCCCCACCAACGGCAAGGTCCATGGTTCATGTAAGGAGGACAATATGAGTAACGCGGCGAATATGTTTGATTTAAATAGCTAAACTAATAGAACGTCTTAGATTTACGAGAAAAGTATATGTTTCAGATGCAACTTAACAACTACGCCGGCATTGGAACTTCGTTTTATATCAAGCAATTCGAAGTAACGGCTACTAAATAATATTAATATATTGTAAAATAAAGTGAAACAATGAAGAAAACAGGAAAATTTATGGGGACGCTAAACTAAAATTTAATAAAAGAAATTACATGTAAAATCTAAGGCAAAATTTAGTGTTGTGTTTGCTTTTTATTTAACTATATCGTTACATAATCGAATTTGTTTGAATTTACGATGGTATTTACGATGTATTTTACACTGGAATTTTTCAGCACTAAACTCCAATTTTACGATTTTAGTATGATTTTTATGGATAATCAGTTGAAGTCTCATAGTATGCTGTACACCAGCATTTTGAAACTGTTTCCGTACACCTCGATACACGTGAAATTAGTAACATTTTCTACGTCGCGACATGCAAAACATAAGCAAGTTGTGCACCTGATACTGGTCCTAGTATAGAACAGCACTGCAATCACTTATTTCGCTAAAGGGATAAAGAGTTAGTCTATCATTATGTTTACTTTATTTCCTTCATACACAAAGACAATGGTGGAAATACCCTTCTGAACATGCTTGTAATGCTCCTTTAGCAAATTCTACCGAACGGTAACAGTCTTAATTAAAGGCTTCACTTATGAAGACTGTCTGCTTTGTGAAATATTTGACCGAACTTTATCAGTCGGACATACCTGATTAGTCTGTAGCTATTTCTTTAAACTAAATTCTTAATGCGTTTTGTATACAAGTAGTTTAATTGACTGTAGCAGTTTTAAATTGGTTTTCTCGTGGTAGAAACCACTTTAGTAGGCAAAGTGGAAACTGTCGGAGAGGAACGATTCAGCTAGAGGTAACCACACTGCACTGCATAGTTCCAGCACCTCCTGGGAAGGACAATGCCCTCCTGTTGCCCGGAGCAGTGACGCCTTGTTTCCTTTGAATTACCACTTGGTCGTCACGGAAAACGTATTATAAAAACGTCTTCTTCGCGAGTAGAAGACTTTCTACATACAATTAAACCAGAATGAAAAATGCTCCTATCACAGCATAAAAAAGGCAAATAAGATGCAAAAGAAGGGAACGAGTCTTTCGACTAATCTGAGAATTTCAGAGGCATTTAAAGAAAAATATAATACATATTCGCACTTTTTTACTTGCTGCTATTAGTACACATGTAGTACAAGGTAATTCACTACGTCGAGAAAAGTATCATACTACATCATGTCATGTCGTATAACATGACACATAGCACAGGGTCATCAAACATGACATTTGTCATGCATGCATCCCCACTCTGGGATATTTCCTATTATAGATGTATCCTCAGCCTCTGTACTTCATCTTGTAGATGCATACCCCTGTATAAGCACATCAGTTTGTATCTATTTTTTCTTACACCCCTTACCATATATGTAACAGGGGGTGGGTTCGGAGGAAAAATCAACCCCTCCCCCAACCATAAATCAAAAGCACACTTTTAGCGTCCCTCCGGCCGGAGTGGCCGAGTGGTTCTAGGCGCTTCAGTTTGGAACCGCGCGACCGCTACGGTCGCAGGTTCGAATCCTGCCTCGGGCGTGGATATGTGTGATGTCCTTCGGTTAGTTAGATTTAAGTAGTTCTAAGATTTAGGCGACTGATGACCTCAGAAGTTGAGTCCCATAGTGCTCAGAGTCATTTGAACCATTTTAGCGTTCCGCAAGAACAAATTCTTCTCCATAAATTTTATCTCCTCAGAAAAACGTTTCTAATTTTTACATGTGTGGTCTTCAGCCAAACGGTATGTTTGTGCCCTTTTTTTTTTTACTGTTTGTTAGGTTGGGGCTTGTTAATCTTAATTATTACGGCATAAATTCCTCTTCTAAATTTACTTTGGTGTTTCTGACTTTATCTGGGAGGAGACTGAGCAGTGGAATGCCTTACTTTTACACATAAACAAGAACGATCTGTCACACTACTACACTTTAAAACACAGTTTATATGTAATTCATGTCACACAGTCTCATGCAGAACCTAGATCCGCTTTCTTTTACATGCTGTATATGATATGATGCTGTCATCCCCCTTCCCTTCTGCGTGAAAGGATGAATGAGCAAATGTATTTCTAGTTGCATGCTTGATGGTAGCAGACAAGCCTGTGTGCTAGAGAACAGTAGGACCAACATCGGAACAGATAGCTACGCTTTCTAAAAGCAAAGGGGTTTCTACACTCCTGGAAATTGAAATAAGAACACCGTGAATTCATTGTCCCAGGAAGGGGAAACTTTATTGACACATTCCTGGGGTCAGATACATCACATGATCACACTGACAGAACCACAGGCACATAGACACAGGCAACAGAGCATGCACAATGTCGGCACTAGTACAGTGTATATCCACCTTTCGCAGCAATGCAGGCTGCTATTCTCCCATGGAGACGATCGTAGAGATGCTGGATGTAGTCCTGTGGAACGGCTTGCCATGCCATTTCCACCTGGCGCCTCAGTTGGACCAGCGTTCGTGCTGGACGTGCAGACCGCGTGAGACGACGCTTCATCCAGTCCCAAACATGCTCAATGGGGGCAGATCCGGAGATCTTGCTGGCCAGGGTAGTTGACTTACACCTTCTAGAGCACGTTGGGTGGCACGGGATACATGCGGATGTGCATTGTCCTGTTGGAACAGCAAGTTCCCTTGCCGGTCTAGGAATGGTAGAACGATGGGTTCGATGACGGTTTGGATGTACCGTGCACTATTCAGTGTCCCCTCGACGATCACCAGTGGTGTACGGCCAGTGTAGGAGATCGCTCCCCACACCATGATGCCGGGTGTTGGCCCTGTGTGCCTCGGTCGTATGCAGTCCTGATTGTGGCGCTCACCTGCACGGCGCCAAACACGCATACGACCATCATTGGCACCAAGGCAGAAGCGACTCTCATCGCTGAAGACGACACGTCTCCATTCGTCCCTCCATTCACGCCTGTCGCGACACCACTGGAGGCGGGCTGCAAGATGTTGGGGCGTGAGCGGAAGACGGCCTAACGGTGTGCGGGACCGTAGCCCAGCTTCATGGAGACGGTTGCGAATGGTCCTCGCCGATACCCCAGGAGCAACAGTGTCCCTAATTTGCTGGGAAGTGGCAGTGCGGTCCCCTACGGCACTGCGTAGGATCCTACGGTCTTGGCGTGCATCCGTGCGTCGCTGCGGTCCGGTCCCAGGTCGACGGGCACGTGCACCTTCCGCCGACCACTGGCGACAACATCGATGTACTGTGGAGACCTCACGCCCCACGTGTTGAGCAATTCGGCGGTACTTCCACCCGGCCTCCCGCATGCCCACTATACGCCCTCGCTCAAAGTCCTTCAACTGCACATACGGTTCACGTCCACGCTGTCGCGGCATGCTACCAGTGTTAAAGACTGCGATGGAGCTCCGTATGCCACGGCAAACTGGCTGACACTGACGGCGGCGGTGCACAAATGCTGCGCAGCTAGCGCCATTCGACGGCCAACACCGCGGTTCCTGGTGTGTCCGCTGTGCCGTGCGTGTGATCATTGCTTGTACAGCCCTCTCGCAGTGTCAGGAGCAAGTATGGTGGGTCTGACACACCGGTGTCAACGTGTTCTTTTTTCCATTTCCAGGAGTGTAGTTACCAACTCTTACTCTACCACAATTTTGACATTGGACTTGGACCGCCACAGTTTGGCCACCTGACGTAAATTTTACTGACTCGACTACGACCGGTCTGGTACAGGTTGTTTATTGTCTTGCGAACCATGTTGCTTGAGATGGACATCGTTAGTCTGGCTGCTCTACCGTTGCCTGTCTGATATGGTTGAATCTGTCCAGTGTAGCCCACTGCGTCCTCAGAGCACACAAGCCTCACCACCACGTCAAGATCACATACCCAGGGGAGCTTTTTGTGTTACTTTTTTACTTTTTATTTGTTCAGTTTTTTAATTATTGCACTTGTTTTATATTTTTCAACCTTTTAAAGTGTTCAATTTTTTATGGTTTTTCAGTTTTTTTGTATTACAGTTACACACTTTTCATTCACATATGCATGAGACTGTATAGTCAAAACATATGAAAAATAACTTAATACAGTTTACAAAATAACAGGTAAAGATTTCTTTATCCATTGCAACTGGTCGGCTGTTTATAATTTTATTACGTGGAACCGTTGTTGTTGTGCAGCTATGTTTAAAATAAAGATAAATTTCTTATCTTAAAATTCTATTTAATGTTAATTTAAGGTATGCAATAACGAAAACTGAAAATTAAGACAATACCGCTAGAATAATACATGTGAATAATTTTGGCGCGATATGTTGCAACAACCAATCCTAGTTAAGTATGATTATGATTGGCGGAGGAATGGACAGAGGTTCAGGGTGCTCTCTTGTCCCTGGGGTGGGAAACAGCCTCCAAAGGCGGAGGAATCAACAATGATCACCGGCATGAGGATGCAAAAGGCAATCAAAACCACTCCATTAAAGAGACGTAACGTATACGAGTATACACAGAACATGTGGCCTGTAATTGAGAAAGTATCATGATGATACTTCCATTGACAAAGCATTCCGGAATAATCCTCCATTCTGATCTCCGGGAGGGGGCGTGGAATGTAGGAAGCTTGAATGTGATAGGGAGGCTAGAAATCTGGAAAGGGAAATGCTAATGTTCAGTCTAGATATAGAGAGATCAATGAAGTGAAATTGAAAGAAGACAAGGATCTATGGTCAGATGAGCATAGGGTAATATCAACAGCAGCAGAAAATGGTATAACGGGAGTAGGATTCGCTGTGAATAGAAAGTAGGCCAAAGAGTGTGTTACAGTGAACAGTTCAGTGATAAGGATGTTCTTATCAAAATCAGCAAACCAACACCAACAACGATAGTTCAGGTATACACGCCGACGTCGCAACTTGAAGATGAACAGATAGAGAAAGTGTATGAGGATATTGAAAGGGTAATACAGTACATAAAGGGAGATGAAAATCTAATAGTCAAAGGGGACTGGAATGCAGTTGTATAGGAGGGAGCAGAAGAAAAAGTTACAAGAGAATATGGGCTTGAGAGAAGGAGTGAGAGAGGGGAAAGACTAATTGAATTCAGTAATAAATTTCAGGTAGTAATAGCGAACACTCTGTTCAAGAATCACAAGAGCAGGCGTTATACTTGGAAAAGACCAGGTGATACGGAAAGATTTCAGAAAACTTATATTAGGGTCAGACAGAGATTCCGAAATAAAATACTGGATTGTAAGGCTTACTCAGGAACAGATATAGACTCAGACCACAGTGCGGTAGTGATGAAGAGTAGGCTGAAGTTCAAGAGATTAGTCAGAAAGAGTCAGTACTCAAAGAAGTGGGAGACGGACGTTCTTTGGGGTGACGTGACACGCTTGAAGGTCTCTAAGACTATAGATATAGCAAATAGGAATAGCTCAGTAGGCAGTACAGTTGAAGAGAAATGGGCATCTCTGAAAAGGGCAATCACAGAAGCTGGAAAGGAAATCATAGTCTGCTCTAAATCATATTGAATGATCTTGGGATAGAACTGCGACATGATCGTTTCGGGGAGTATTGTAGACTTCATTATCAAGACGAGTTGCTGCGTTCATTATGCAGTGTGTCGAATGTCATATGAATCTGTGTACTGGATTTTATACGGTAAGAAGTGTGTAACCTGACACATCGCGCTACAGACATTCTCAAGAATAAAAGTGAAATGTGTGTCACGCACAGCGTTTTTCTTCTCTTATAGCATTATATGCAGCTGGTTTGGACTTAACGGATGACGCCATTGTTAAACCGGTTGAGACAACGCCAGTGTGTGACCTGTTTGAAACCTGCTACGCTCTTGCATCACGCATCAGACACTCTGCGACAGCAAGACGCACGCCTGTCGTTAGCAGCAAAAAGTAACACTTAGAATGCTGCTGAGAGACATGAAACTCATCGCCGCGAGCTCACGTCTTTATTTACTCGGGCAGCAGACGAGTGGTCTGTAAGACGTTCAGGAGTTTCCTGGACGTTAGGAAGCATCAGAGAATTTTCAGTTCCGTCTAACTATACCTATCATCGTCCAATGGAAAAATAGATACATTGATGCTTTTTGATATCTCCAGCATTCACATTTACATCAAATTCTGTGATCGCATTCCGTTTTATAATTGTGTTTTTCATCATCTTAGACTTCTGTGTGAATTACTGTGACATAACTTGTTAAGGGTGATATTATTTTTGCATTTATCGTGATCAGAGTATTCTTACAAGTTAGCTGTGAATATCGGAGAGAGAGAGTAGAATAAGTGGTTATAATGTTTTAACAATAATTAGGAAAAATAAGGTCCTATAATTATTTTATCGTTTGTTTGCAGATACATGTCTGTAGCCATAGCACAAACTGAAATCTCCGCGCCATGGAACCCTAGCACGCGGCCAGAAGAGAACACTTGTATATCCCTCTTATTAACGCAGTTGTTCAAGAATTAATTAATTTACTCCATCACACTTGACGCGTTCAAAATTTTTCTTTCATATCTATCTGGAAAAAAAGTGAAGTCATAACGCATCTGCGCTTCCTTTGTTTCCAGTGAAGGTAAACGGAACGCCATCTAGATGGGCGCTTCTTTTAATTCTAAGCAGTTAGTTCTATAACTGGTTTGACGTCAACTTCTATATTTTACACTTCTCACGAAACTACTGCATATCAAGTAGTCTGTTTTGTACGCTCCAGTCTTTCTGCGACCCCACTGTTGTGTCGCCCTGTTATCTCCTTTCAGCGAACTACTGGACGCCATAGGATATGTTCTTCTACTTCTCCCTTCTCCTGATAACGGTTATTTTGATCAGTTGTTTCCTTTTCTTTTCACTTTAGTACTTCTTCATTTCGGAATAACATACGACGGACACATGCAGAAGATGGAGAGTAATATTCTATTTAAAAAATACAATGTTATTTGTGTTAATAACAACCCCCTTCTACCCAAGTAGTTACAGAACGTATACCACTCGTGAGCCTAAAATGAATTTATAAGTTATGTGCAGCTTGGTGGCAAAGTGTAGACGCCGTTAAAGATCATTTCTCGAACAATGGACATTAGATACAGTGTAGATAGTATGCTCCAAAAAACGCAGGAATGGTAAAAAATAATCGTATGAAAATGAGGTAAAATCGGACGGTTGTTTAGAAAATAAAAATCTTGTAGTTCTATACCTATGTTAAAACCTCCTATTGGTTCGGTCACAACGTTACTTCCATCTGGTCGAAACAGTGTCAGGGCAACTTAACACAGAATACACTATTTTGGTAGTGAATCGGAATACATTGGTGGAAAACTAAAAAAGAAAAACATCCGTCCAGCATTCTTTGTTCCGAGGAATATTATTAGCAGATGCAGACATAATGAAAAGGCCGAATATGACAAATATAAACGTATTGCGATTTGTGAGATTTCCTGCCATGACTGCCCCCAGAGATATATATGTCACACTGGGTGTAATTTTAATATACAGTTTAAAGAACGCATAAGGCTCGTCCGCCCTAAACCAGTTGCCACAGCTCATCTAAATGAAACGGGTCATTCTCTTTCCAACAGCGAAAGGAATTTGCTTATTATGTTTAAGGAACTAACAGGAAATGTTGTAGATATTGTGGAAAAAATACGTGTATTGGGAGTATTAAAGTGAACTCTAAGTTCAACTTTGAAACTCAGACTGACTTGGGACGCTTTTGGCTGTCTGAATTGTCTCCGGTAGCTACTAAGATGACTTCCACGTTAATTTAGCAATTGTATAATATATACTACTCCATTGGTAATTTTATAACATTGAAGTGCTGATGTAAAGCAGCCAACGGCCTTGCCGCAATGCAGCACCGATTCCCGCTAGATCACCGAAGCGCTGTCGGACCAGGGGTCATGGAAAGCTGACACGGCCGGGAGGGCCGTGTGCTGAACACATGCCTCTCCATATACGCATCCGGTGAGGCTTATAGGCTGAGGATGACACGGCGGTCGTTCGGCGCCATTAGGCCTCACCAGGCCTGTTCTGACGGAGATGTAAAGCGGATTATGTTTTATTTCTCACTACATATCTACAATAAACTATGGATTTTTAGTTATGTAATGTGGTTTCCAGCCTAGTTAGGATTTCCTCCTTGCAGCTTTCCGTGAGTTTACTTTGTTTTCCCCTTTGGCACCGTGACCGTTCGCCTTCCAGCAATTCGACGGAAGTACGCACATCACACGGGATCGTAAGTTTTACTTATAACGGTTTTATACAGATGGCGTCTACTGGATCTTTTTATATTCTACCAGTTGTTATCCGGCAAGCTATTTCTCAGATTTCTTCCAATCTCGACGTTTCACTCCATACTAAGACTATCATTTTGTTGAAGATATTTCCCGTGCACATATGGTACTTCCCAGAGATGTTAGTTTTTAGGCACTTTGCCGGCCGTGATAGCCGAGCGGTTCTAGGCGCTTCAGTCCGGAGCCGCGTGACTGCTACGGTCGCAGGTTCGAATCCTACCTCGGGCATGGATGTGTGTGCTGTCCTTAGGTTAGTCAGGTTTAAGTAGTTCAAAAAATGGTTCAAATGATTCTGAGCACTATGGGACTTAACTGCTGAGGTCATCAGTCCCCTAGAACTCAGAACTACTTAAACCTAACTAACCTAAGGACATCACACACATCCATGCCCACGGCATGATTCGAACCTGCGACCGTAGCGGCCGCGCGGTTCCAGACTGTAGTGCCTAGAACCGCTCGTCCACTCCGGCCGGCTTTAAGAAGTTCTAAGTCCTAGGGGACTGATGACCTCAGATGTTAAGTCCCATTGTGCTCAGAGCCATTTGATCCATTTAGGCACCTTATCCCTGTTCAGCGATACAGATGGCCGTACCGTAGGTGCAACCACAACGGAGGGGTATCTGTTGAGAGGCCAGACAAACATGTGGTTCCTGAAGAGGGGCAGCAGCCTTTTCAGTAGTTGCAGGGGCAACAGTCTGGATGATTGACTGACCAAAACGGTCTTGCTGTGCTGGTACTGCGAACGGCTGAAAGCAAGGGGAAACTACAGCCGTATTTTTCCCGAGGACATACAGCTTTACTGTATGATTAAATGATGATGGCGTCCTCTTCGGTAAAATATTCCGGAGGTAAAATAGTCCCCCATTCGGATCTCCGGGCGGGGACTACTCAAGAGGACGTCGTTATCAGGAGAAAGAAAACTGGCGTTCTATGGATCGGAGCGAGGAATGTCAGATCCCTTAATCGGGCAGGTAGGTTAGAAAATTTAAAAAGGGAAATCGATAGGTTAAGTTCGATATAGTGGGAATTAGTGAAGTTCGGTGGCAAGAGGAACAAAACTTTTGGTCAGGTGATTACAGGGTTATAAACACAAAATCAAATAGGGGTAATGCAGGAGTAGGTTTAATAATGAATAAAAAATAGGAGTGCGGGTTAGCTACTAGAAACAGCATAGTGAACGCATTATTGTGGCCAAGATAGACACAAAGCCCATGCCTACCACAGTAGTACAATTTTATATGCCAACTAGCTCTGCAGATGATGAAGAAATAGATGAAATGTATGACGAGATAAAAGAAATTATTCAGGTAGTGAAGGAGACGAAAATTTAATAGTCATGGGTGACTGGAATTCGTCAGTAGCAAAAGGGAGAGAAGGAAACATAGTAGGTGAATATGGATTGGGGGGAAGAAATGAAAGAGGAAGCCGCCTTGTAGAATTTTGCACAGAGCATGACTTGATCATAGCTAACACTTGGTTCAAGAATCATAAAAGAAGGTTGTATACCTGGAAGAATCCTGGAGATACTAAAAGGTATCAGATACATTATATAATGGTATGACACAGATTTAGGAACCAGGTTTTAAATTGTAAGACATTTCCAGGGGCAGATGTGGACTCTGACAACAATCTATTGGTTATGAACTGCAGATTGAAACTGAAGAAACTGCAAAAAGATGGGAATTTAAGGAGATGGGACCTGTATAAAATGAAAGAACCTGAGGTTGTAGAGAGTTTCAGGGAGAGCATAAGGGAAGAATTGACAGGAATGGGGGAAAGAAATACAGTAGAAGAAGAATGGGTAGCTTTGAGGGATGAAGTAGTGAAGGCAGCAGACGATCAAGTAGGTAAAAAGACGAGGTCTAATAGAAATCCTTGGGTAACAGAAGAAATATTGAATTTAATTCATGAAAGGAGAAAATATAAAAATGCAGTAAATGAAGCAGGCAAAAAGGAATATAAACGTCTCAAAAATGAGATTGACAGGAAGTGCAAAATGGCTAAGCAGGGATGGCTAGAGGACAAATGTAAGGATGTAGAGGCTTGTCTCGCTAGGGGTAAGATAGATACTGCCTGCAGGAAAATTAAAGAGACCTCTGGAGAGAAGAGAACCACTTGTATGAATATCAAGAGCTCAGATGGCAACCCAGTTCTAAGCAGAGAAGGGAAGGCAGAAAGGTGGAAGGAGTATATAGAGGGTTTATACAAGGGCGATGTACTTGAGGACAATACTATGGAAATGGAAGAGGATGTAGATGAAGATGAAATGGGAGATAAGATACTGCTTGAAGAGTTTGACAGAGCACTGAAAGACCTGAGTCGAAACAAGGCCTCGGGAGTAGACAACATTCCATTAGAACTACTGATGGCCTTGGGAGGGCCAGTCATGACAAAACTCTACCATCTGGTGAGCAAGATGTATGAGACAGGTGAAATACCCTCAGACTTCAAGAAGAATATAATAATTCCAATCCCAAAGAAAGCAGGTGTTGACAGATGTGAAAATTACCGAACTATCAGTTCAATAAGTCATGGCTGCAAAATACTAATGCGAATTCTTTACAGACGAATGGAAAAACTGGTAGAAGTGGACCTCGGGGAAGATCAGTTTGGATTCCGTAGAAATGTTCGAACACGTGAGGCAATACTAACCTTATGACTTATCTTAGAAGGAAGATTAAGAAAAGGCAAACCTACGTTTCTAGCATTTGTAGACTTAGAGAAAGCTTTTGACAATATTAACTGGAATACTCTCTTTCAAATTCTGAAGGTGGCAGCGGTAAAATACAGGGAGCGACATGCTATTTACAATTTGTACAGAAACCAGGTGGCAGTTATAAGAGTCGAAGGGCATGAAAGGGAAGCAGTGGTTGGGAAAGGAGTGAGACAGGGTTGTAGCCTCTCCCCGATGTTATTCAATCTGTATATTGAGCAAGCAGTAAACGAAACAAAAGAAAAATTCGGAGTAGGTATTAAAATTCATGGAGAAGAAGTAAAAACTTTGAGGTTCGCCGATGACATTGTAATTCTGTCAGAGACAGCAAAGGACTTGGAAGAGCAGTTGAACGGACTGGACAGTGTTTTGAAAGGAGTATATAAGATGAACATCAACAAAAGAAAAATGAGGATAATGGAATGTAGTCAAATTAAATCGGGTGATGCTGAGGGGATTAGATTAGGAAATGAGACACTTAAAGTAGTAAAGGAGTTTTGCTATTTAGGGAGTAAAATAACTGATGATGGTCGAGGTAGAGAGGATATAAAATGTAGACTGGCAATGGCAAGGAAATCGTTTCATAGAAGAGAAATTTGTTAACGTCGAGTATAGATTTAAGTGTCAGGAAGTCGTTTCTGAAAGTATTTGTATGGAATGTAGCCATGTATGGAAGTGAAACATGGACGATAACTAGTTTGGACAAGAAGAGAATAGAAGCTTTCGAAATGTGGTGCTACAGAAGAATGCTGAAGATAAGGTGGGTAGATCACGTGACTAATGAGGAGGTATTGAATAGGATTGGGGAGAAGAGAAGTTTGTGGCACAACTTGACTTGAAGAAGGGATCGGTTGGTAGGACATGTTTTGAGGCATCAAGGGATCATAAATTTAGCATTGGAGGGCAGCGTGGAGGGTAAAAATCGTAGAGGGAGACTAAGAGATGAATACACTAAGCAGATTCAGAAGGATGTAGGTCGCAGTAGGTACTGGGAGATGAAGAAGCTTGCACAGGATTGAGTAGCATGGAGAGCTGCATCAAATCAGTCTCAGGACTGAAGACTACAACTACAAAAACAACATCCCTGTTCACAATAGTGTCCCATGCAACAATTGTTTTTTCCCCCGCTTTTTTCTAGCTCTGACTCACTCAGCAGCCATTAATGTGGTTCGATTCTTAACGTGGATAACTTCCCGAATACTGGTGCTCTGTAATTGTCCATATAGATTATAAAAATACAGGGTGATTTTTTTTTCCACTGTGTACAAATTATAGTGATTGATCGATGAGAAGACGCCGAACAAAAAAGATCTAATGAACTTTTGTGTGTAAATGCATGGTTTCCAAGGTAGAGACCATTTATTCAGTCATACTTTGTTACAGAGACTGCGGTCTAATACGCGCTGTACCATGTAGCCACAGGAACACTATACATATTATGAAGTTGGTATCTGCTCTTTCGGACGTATCTGAAGCAACGGATACCATTGGTGACCATGCAGCTCTCTTCGAATGAAATGATAATTAAATCAAGACGTTAAGCTGTCGACAGGCGTTGATATACATCAACGGGGACAGTTGAAAATGTGTGCCCCGACCAGTACTCGAACCCGGGATCTCCTGCTTACATGGCAGACGTTCGATCCATCTGAGCCACCGAGGGCACAGAGGATAGTGCGACTGCAGGGATTTATTCCTTGCACGCCTCCCGTGAGACCTACATTCCAACTTAATGTCCACACTCTACACTCGTAGTGCCCCCGCCCATTACACTCATTACTCGCGGCAGACAATCTTATCGAGTCCCGTAAGAGTTCGTGTGATGTGTGTGCATCCAGCACAGAAGAAGGAGGTCAATGGCCGTTTAGCCTTAGCTGTATGAAGATGGTATCTGTTCTTTCTGGCAAAAAATGGTTCAAATGGCTCTTAGTACTATGCTACTTACCATCTGAGGTCATCAGTCCCCTAGAACTTAGAACTACTTAAACCTAACTAACCTAAGGACATCACACACATCCATGCCCGAGGCAGGATTCGAACCTGCGAGCGTAGCAGCAGCGCTGTTCCGGACTGAAGCGCCTAGAACTGCTCGGCCACAGCGGCAGGCGTCTTTCGGACAGGTACCATCTCCATATAGTTAAGGCTAACCAGCCATTGAACCGGCCATTGACCTTCTTCTTCTGTGTTGGATGCACACACATTGCACGAACTCTTACGGGACTCCGTAAGATTGTTTGCCGCGAATAATGAGTGTAATTGGCAGGGGCACTACGAATGTAGTGTTTGGACATTAAGTTAGGAATGTGGGTCAGATGGATAGAGCGTCCGCCATGTAAGCAGGAGATCCCGGGTTCGAGTCCTGGTCGGGGCACACATTTTCAACTGTCCCCATTGATGTATATCAACGCCTCTCGACAGCTTAAGGTCTTGATTTAATTATCATTACACTATACATGGTGTCCTCCTAGAGGTTATGTATGTATATATGTATGTAAGTACGTGTGTATAAAACTGGGGACCTAGAAACGACGGAGAGGCTTCGTCCTGTCGTAGCTCTGTGGTTCACAACCGCACAACAGGCCACAGCAGTCCACCCACCCCACCCCTGCCCCACACGGAACCCAGATTTGTTGTGCAGTTCTGCCCCGAGTGGACCCCACCCCGGGAACGTCTCACACAAGACGAGTGTAACCCCAAATGTTTGCGTGGTAGAATAATAATGGTGTACGCATACGCGGAACCGGTGTTTGCGCAGCAATTGCCGACACAGTGTAACTGAGGCGGAATAAGGGGAACCAACCTGCATTCGCCGAGGTAGATGGAAAACCGGCGGCACGCCTTCCCGCTCGGGAAACAGCGCGTTAGACTGCGCGGGTAGCCGGCCGAGCCCCCTTAGAGCAGGCTGTTCCAGCTCGTCGGCTCCGTTGTGAGCCGCGGAGCGCTCCCTGCTCCACGGAGCCGTGTCGCTCGCTGTGACCAGTCTAGTGGGCCGGCACGTGGCGTGGCTGGCTGAGGCAGGCGGCAAGGCAAGCGTTCTGATGTGCCAGCTTCGTCTTACAAGATCGACAACCTCATACTTTAGCTGCTAAGACTTGGTGACATGCGACGCCAGGAAATACGATGTTCAGGAAATAAATAAAGACTGCAAGCCCAGCATGTGCGGTGCTTTCGTCAAGCGCTAGCGGAAATGCAACAAAGCTCTGCGCCTTTTTCGTGAGCTGTGTCTCTAAATCCACTGCCATGTCCAGGATTCGACTAGACATTGTTTGCTTTGACAAGCAAACTCCTTCAATTGCCTGCACCTCCCTTGGAAACAAACATTCTACAACTGCTACCATTCGCGATTTTACGAGTGGTCCCACCGAAAACGGCTTGCCACTTGTCGCAATGATGTGAGCGACCCTGCAGCTTGCTTGAATTGCAGATTCAGTAGTGTTTTCTCCGCTCTCGTTCACCTGAAAATTATAAACGCATTACAGAACACGAATTATGTTGCTTGTTTTGATACCCTCCGTATTACGAAACCGCTTTTAAACTTACGTCTCCTGGTATGCCGTTCTTAAGCCTGGCTACCAGTTCTCTGCGTGCAACGCCTTCTAACTGATCGTAGTGCGCTGCGTGAAGACGTGTATAATGTCGTTGTATATTGTACCTCATCGCAGAATTAAATACTTTATGACATACAAGACACTGCGGACGACCATCCCTCACAGTGAATAGAAAGGTATGCTCCAATAGAGGTACAGGGTTCCCGCGGTTAGTCATAGCTGTCATTGAACACGGATTATTGCGTCAGTTGCGGCTGCATGCGGCCAGGGGGCAGTGAGTACGCTTTCCCCCTCCACACCGGCTCCAGCTGCCGCAGTGAGCGCTCCGGAGCGCTCCGGCTCCATGGAGCTCGGTTGGAACAGCCTGCCTTAGAGAGTGGCACTGTTCCTCATACGTCATATCCTAACGCCCTCTCCTGCCATAGTAATTGGTAATGTTGTGTCCGATTTACGTCTCTTGCTGACTCACGTTGTAGTGGATGTGACACTGCGTCGTACAAAATGGTTCTGTATTCGTATCGAGAGCTTGCCGACATGGTATTTAGTTACAGAAAGGCAAATGGCAACGGGCGGCAGGCAGCGAGGTTGTATGAGGAGGACTATTCTAGCCTACAACAACCATGGGATTCAATGTTAGCAACAGCATTTCTGAGATAGTACCGTTTCAGCAAGCAGGAAATCATGAAGGACGTACCTGAGATATTCGGACACCAGACTTGAAGGAAAATGTGATTAACGCTGTGGAAAGCAACCGCCATGTCAGTACCATGCAGTTGGCCCGCCAGTACAGGCTACGACAGACGACCGTGTGGAACATTCTCCATAACAATTTTTACTACCCTTATGACATACAGCGTTTGCAGGGCTTACTAGCGACAGACTTTACACATCGGGAGCAGTTTTGTCACTGGTTTCTTCACCAGGCAACCACGATTCCGGGGTTTGTGTCATCCATCCTATTCACCGATGACGTCACCTTTATGCGGAGTGGTATCTTGAACTTTCATAACAGTAGTCTGTGGGATAGTATGCAGAACCCCTTTGGTATGGTGACAGCGAATCATCAGCATCGGTGCAACCATAATGTCTGGGCCAGGATAGCTGGCGACCGTATATTGAGACCAGTCTTCCTTCCACGTCGCATAATAGGCGTTTCTTGCGGGTGACTTTTCCTCCCCTGCTGGAAGAAATGCCATTGATGATTCGAAGGGTTTTCTAGCTGCTACTTGGTGGTGCTCCAGCCTACTTCGCCGTTAACGTCCGGACGCATTTCAGTCATGTCTTCACTGGTCGATGGATAGGACGAAGTGGTCCAATTGCATGGCCTGCTCCTTCATCGGATCTCAACCCATGGAGTTTCTGGTTATGGGGCATTCTCAAAAGTATCGTGTATGCAGAGCCCATTCCAGATGTGGAGACACTGGACAATCATATTCATGGTGCCTTTTACACTGTTCGGATGCAGCCTGGCCGATGTGAACGTGAGACAGAACATGCTACCGCGCGTACACGCGTGCGTTGAGGCACATGGAAACCATTTTCAACACACGCTGTAACTGTAGCTGCATGGCACAGCACGTATTAGATCGCAGTCTCTGTAACGATGTGTCACTGAATTAATGGTCTCCGGACATAAGTTCAACAGATACTTATTTCCTATCCTCTCTTCGGTCAATCCCTACAGTCTGTACACGGTGGAAAAAAATCACCCTGTATAATAATTACAGACTTGAAGATGCGTCTGTAGTGGCGTGAGACGAGTAGTTGCTAATAAAGCACCTTCAGACAGATAGTAGGCTTTTGTAAACTCACCGCTGGCCGGGGTAGCCGAGCTGTTCTAGGCACTACAGTCTGGAACTGCGCGACCGCTACGGTCGCAGGTTCGAATCCTGCCTCGGGCATGGGTGTACGTGGTGTCCTTAGGCTAGTTAGGTTTAAGTAGTTGTAAGTTCTAGGGGACTGATGACCTCAGACGTTAAGCCCCTTAGTGCTGAGAGACATTTGAACCATTTTGTAAACTCACCATTCTTGCCTATTTAATTGTTAAAATTTTTATGATAATTTGAATGCTTATTGAGTGTTGAGTTGTGTTATTCACACTGTATGTAACCTGCTCATCCATTCATCATGACGCATTATTTCCCTGTAGATTGATGGATGAGTAGCTTCCTCACGTTCAGGTTATATAGTGTTATTCATATCTCTGAGGTTTCAGAAAATGACCGAGTAAAAACTAAAAGCCACACAGAAAACTGAAACACTTGAGCGGATAGAGCATCTCTCCTGGTTTTCAACTCAAATTAGAAGTGATGAATAATCACACTGTTTGTGGAAGACAAATGTCAAAATGTGCTTGTCGTTCATTGGAGTACCCGAAACAAATTGCGTGCGAAGGCGCGACAACAGCCTGCTTTGGAAATCTGTCCATTTGGTTGCGTATCTGCGAACTAATTCGGTACAACACTACGGAGCGGATGATGTATCTACGTTTCCTAACATGCCTGCATTGTAATGCGACTATCCGTGACGCGTGTTAGGAATCAAAATATGGTGAGATACTCTGTCCACTGACATGTGTCCTCTGTCTGTATGTTCTATAGTTTTTGTGCAGTTTTGTGCTGAATACCTGGAAGTATTTACAAATAATCTGATGTACTTGTGGATTCACTGTACGTCTGTCCCCGCATTATGTATCTGAACATGATAATTTGTCACTTAAAAACTTGTGTCAATCAAATAGGGAAAAAGTAATTACAACTATTTAGATATATAAATAAACTAGAAATAAATAGTACATCGTGTTCGTAACGTCCTGATAGGGCATCGAGGTTTGTTGTAAATGTTATGCCAGAAATTCAGAGCGTGTACGACGCCTCTCTCATAGAATATCTGTCCTGGTCAACACTGCAGCATCAACAGCTATGATTGCTTCATTGATTCGTGCACGAAGGGTAGCAATGTCACTGATTGCTTTTATTTAGACGCAATTCTAGACGTACGCCCATAAAAAGAAGCCTAATGGCGTGACATTGGAAAATCGCAGGCGTCAGGCGATGGCACCACCACAACTCATCTACTTTTCAGGAATGTATCATTCCGCATATCCCACACGTTCAAACTACAATGTACGGAGACGCACCATCATCATGGAGGAAGATGGACGGCTGCAACTCTTCAGTCTGTGAAAGTAGCAACTGTTCGAACATGTCCATGTAAACGTTTCTCGTTATGGTTTTCTTTGCGAAGAAAAACGGGTATGTGGATATGTGAAGATTGATCGCAGACTTTCAGCCATGTGTTTTAAGTACCTTCATTCAATGCGGCCAAATTCGATGCCACACTGCACACTGCCCTATGTAAATGAATGTGAAAACATCAGTCCAAGAAACATAAAAAAACAATCTCACAATAAATGCTATCCAATACTCTTTCCGTAATAAACAAAACGATACGTCACATTAGTTGAGCACATCGTCAATTAAACGAATAAAATCACAAATACGTCGTAATTTGTTAGTTTCAGTAATCAAAGTAACTGTAAATCTTTCACGGGTATAAAACATGTCTGTTGTTTAGTAATAGTGGCCAGTCATCGAATAAATAAACATTTAAGAGTATGTATTAACATTAATTATGAATTTAAATAACTACAAAACAGGACTTTTGTTGGGTAACAATAGCAAATCGCATGTATTGAGTGCATAAGTCAACCAACATAAACACATACAAAATATCTCACTATCGATACACGTACAGTAGCATTCGTAAACTGATCCAAAAGTCCATTGACTTCTTACAAAGTTCCACTATCTGTTTTCAATGTAAATAAAATGTGAAAAAATGGTTCTTAAGTAACATTAAGCGTAAACATATAGCCCCTAACAACAGCACAGTATATAAAACTCTAACGCGCTGCCCTCCTGTCCATAAACTGCACACATCCTCTGCTTAACACTGAAGTTTTGCAGTCACTGCAAATTAGAACCACAAACAAAACACTTTGTAAGTAGGCTGTTTAGGTTTTTATGTTGGCAACGCCACCTAGTGCTCTGTATGAAAATCGCTGACTGCGCTGTGTGCAATCTGTGGCTGGTTGGACTCATTGTTGGAATATTCGCTAGTGTAGTGTTTGGCAGTTGGATGTGAACAGCGCGTAGAGTTGTGCAGTTGGAGATAAGCCGCCAGCAGTCGTGGATGTGGAAAGAAAAATGCCAGAGTTTTAAGAGGTTGCTATGAGAGCACGATCTGGACGTGTGCCCGTCAGAAAAAGGAAATTTGTGTAATTGGATGTCACAAAATTGTATATATATTATGACTTTTGAACGCTATTAAGGTAAATACATTGTTTTTTCTCTATCAAAATCTTTCATTTGCTATCTATGCCTGTCAGTAGTTAGTGCCTTCAGTAGTTCGAATCTTTTGTTTAGCTGGCAGTATTGGCGCTCGCTGTATTGCAGTAGTTCGAATAACGAAGATTTTTGTGAGGTAAGTGATTCATGAAAGGTATAGGTTATTGTTAGTCAGGGCTATTCTTTTGTAGGGATTATTGAAAGTCAAATTGCGTTGCACTAAAAATATTGTGTGTTAGTTTAGTGATGATCAGAATAAGTGAAGAGAAAACTGTCCGAGTACGTTGAGTTTAACTCAGCTGCTTGAAAATCAAATAACGTAAGAGTTTTTCCAGCACTGTCATTCTTTACATTCAAAGGGGAAGTTTCAACTTCTATAAATACCATCGATCGGATATGACTAATACAGGTCTTTACGCAATACAGACAGCGTATAAGAAAGGCAAAGTTGAATCCCTTCTCGAGCTGTGTGTCGCCTCACTAAACAAGATACCACTGGTAACCAGAAAACGTACACTCACTGTCACATCCTAATAGCAGTCATGTGGCATATGCATAATAACACACACGACACATAAAAACTCACAGAATGCTTAGCTGACTGACTCCAAGGCAATACTATGCTAATATTAGCGGTTAAAAGAAGTGAAACCTTCGTAGTACCCATAGGTCACACGTATTCAAACAAATCCAGCGTTTGACGGATATTATAAGCAATACACAAACTGAAAACAATGTCAAAAAATGGTTCAAATAGCTTTAAGCACTATGGGACTTAACAGCTGAGGTCATAAGTCCCATAAACGTAGAACTACTTAAACCTAACTAACTTAAGGACATCACACACATCCACGCACAAGGCAGGATTCGAACCTGCGACAGTAACAGCCGCGTGGTTCCGGACTGAAGGGCCTAGAACCGTTCGGTTACCACTGCCGGCCAAAAATAATGTCATTTAGTCCATGTCGGAAGTGAGATCTGTGTTATTCAACATATACAAAATACACACAGAAGTATCTCTTGTATTTTTTCCTGCAATTCTTCACATGTTCTAAAATAAAATGCCCGCGGGCAGAGTAGCACCGATAGCAGTCGCACTGAAAAAATAAATTTGAAAAAACACAGAAGGCGGTACCATCAGTATTCACATACTTACCAGTTGTCATCTCGCTTCCAAAAGAAGTTAGAAAAACTATTGTGCATTAGGAGACAACAAACATTAAGATTCTGGATATCACGTATGTTTTCAGGTGTGATGCGCGGTTTTTCGGAGCCCCATATCCTAATGCTGTTGCTTAATCTAAAAGCAGGGCCGGCCGGAGTGGCCGAGCGGTTCTAGGCGCTTCAGTCTGGAACCGCGCGACCGATACGGTCGCAGGTTCGAATCCTGCCTCGGGCATGGATGTGTGTGATGTCCTTAGGTTAGTTAGGTTTAAGTAGTTCTAAGTTCTAGGGGACAGATGACCTCAGATGTTAAGTCCCATAGTACTCAGAGCCATTTGAACCATTTTCTAAAAGCAGGTATCTTTTTGAGGTAGTCATTGTCCACATTTAAGTAAGCCAGTATGGACCGCGAAAGTGAATCCGAAGAGGACGAAGGTTTTGTCGCAACGCTTAGACCGTTTGCACTTTGTGCGCAAAAAGGCGTAACCACTTATGTAGTTGATGTCGCTTCCTGGAATTCGCGTGATGCATGACGAATTGATTTCTGGGGACTGAGTAGAAATGCAGCTTTGCCCTTTGTCTACACAGGTGGGCTCCTACTTCGACAATAAAAGCCAAATCTGATATTGGGAGGAATACGTATATTAAGAAGAAGGGCCATTATTTACGAATTTCTTGCGTTACCGAAGGATATCATATTGATTACACTGGTTTACTGGATGGAGTATAGAGTTCTGCGGCAGTAGCTTTAACATAACGACGGCGGAAGCGCCGAAATAAAAATAGGTTAAGTATTTTCGTTATTTAAACTAGTTTTTTTCACTTTACTTCTTTACTTGGCCTTGTTACAATAACGTATTGCAGTTTTGAAAATATTTCAATTTGGAAAGAAGCGTTTGGTGGTGTTTGGTATATGAATGGCTTCTGTATGTTTGAAGCTGAAGCAGTGACATGCGTGGCAGTAGTGGATACCACCTGAAACCATAGAGATTAAATTTAATTAAGGGTCCTGCATCACTATTTCAGCTTTCAGACGTGTGGAAGCACCTTCTAGACGCTTCAAAGTTCTAACGCAGGTCCCTTAATTAAATGCGAGCAGTGTGGTTTCAGAGATATGGTTTCTCAGTCGACGAACATAGTTCTTATATTATTACTGCTTCAACATGAGATCTTATACGTCAAGTTTCGCCTTCACTGTGACTTCCTTTGTGGCTCCATTAATGTCAAGAAAAGTACGTTCCACGGCCAAAAACTTTAACCGAAGTATCAGGTACCCACTTAACAAGTAGGATAAAGTACGCTTACCTGTGCGACCCCCTCTATAGTCTAGATTTTAATATGGATGCACCTTATAACTTTCCTGTAATCTGATACTGTGTTACTAAACTACTCTGTATAAACATAGTTTATTATTATATTGACAACATTTTGACAACAACAACACTCTCGTAAAGACGCGGTATGTACCAGCACTGTCTTTTCCGAACATATTGAAAATTATCAGTTACAACCTGTATGAAATATCCGAACTATTAAATAACAACGTTTTATTGAAAATAAATAACTGTAAACGAAGTTCTCCGTGCTAATTACCCAGTAAGCTAGAATGCCAACAGGAAAGCTAGGTAGCTAGCTTGGCACTTGGTTGGAGGAGACGGAAAGGCTAACGGTAGTTCACAACGGGGGAGGGGGGATCCGCTGTCCAATGTGGGCGGCAGTGACTACGAAAAGGCGCGGAGGTGCCGTGAGTGGAAGCAGGAAAGGAAACTGCTCACCCAGTAGTCAAGGAAGCTGCAGAGTATTCTGACCAGACGCGCTGCTGTCTCTCAGATGTTGTTTCGTCAAAGGCAAGGGGAAGAAAACCCCGAAGTGGTACGGGATTGCGGCAATGGGCTTGTCTCCCATTTTTCGAGAAAACGGGAAACCATTAAAAGCCCTAACAAGAAAATTCCGGATGAATTTAAGAGAAAAATGAAAAAAAAATTCGGTCGCAGGTTCGAATCCTGCCTCGGGCATGTATGTGTGTGATGTCCTTAGGTTAGTTAGGTTTAAGTAGTTCTAAGTTTTAGGGGACTGATGACCTGAGAAGTTAAGTCCCATAGTGCTCAGAGCCATTTGAACCATTTTGGAAAAAAATTGTCGATTTTGAAGCTTCGTATATAAAGGCTCTCCAAACAAAAATAAAACAAGTAATGAACGAAGTAGGATAATTCAAATGGACATAGAGAGACTAAAGGGAAGAGGAAAGGAAATGAACAAATGAAAGTTATATCCATTTACACTGTGGTGCCGATAAAGACAAGAGAGCAAATTAAAACCTTCAGGATCGGGATGCGATAGATGAACTTATTATAAACGTACAGTCGACAGTAAAAAAGACATGAAGTGGTTGTACTTTAAGGATGAGCATGGAGAGAAATTAAACGAAGTATTCGACAGTATCAACAGCAGGAAAGGGGAAATTGTTTTAGGGGATTATAGTGGTCATGGTGGATCAAGAATAATGGATGCCGTTGTGTGATCATATGGAGAAAGGGGCATGCACGATAACGGTGGACGACTTGCAGATACATGCCAGCAATATTCACTACTTCCCGAGCGGGAAGGCGTGCCGGTCCCAGGCACGAATCCGCCCAGCGGATTAGTGTCGAGGTCCGGTGTGACGGCCAGACTGTGGATGGTTTTTAAGGCGGTTTTCCATCTCCCTGCGCGAATGCGAGCTGGTTCCCTTTATTGCGCCTCAGTCACACTATGTCGCCGATTGCAACACAAACAGTCTCCACGTACGCGTGCACCATAATTACTCTACCACGCAAACACTTGCGATTATACTCGTCTGGTATGAGACGTTCCCAGGGAAGGGGGTGGGGGTCCATTGGAGGCCGAACCGTACAATAACTCTGAGTTCGGTGTGGGGTGGCGGTGGAGTGGATGGACTGCTGTCGCCTGTTATGGGGTTGCGTACCACTGAGGGCTACGGCGGGATGAAACCTCTCCGTCGTTTCTAGGTCCCCGGTTTAATACACACAATATATTACACAATATTCACTAAGAATACAAAATGGTTATTTTAAGCATAAAGATGAGCTTAAATTTACTTGCACATTTGCTCCAATGAAAATCTACACTTAACTACATTAAAGCAGAGAGAAATCATTTTTAAAATTTCACGACATGATTGTGGGCAGAGGTGCAGAATATGCTACAGACCAAAACTAAAATGCTTTTCCGAGTGGTACAATGTTTTATTAATCGAGCAGAAAGCAATGATGAAGTGAACCTTGAAAGTTTAGAGAATGAATCAGTTACATTGGATTTGAAATTGCTTAATGTGACGTATTCTTTTTGGTGTAATTCATATCGAGATATCGCACAGAGGTAGGGAAGCATTTAAGAAAGCTTTACAAGTATTGCAGGATAAGTCAGGAATTCAAGAGAGAAGTGGATAGTGTAATGAGAACATTAAGAAATTGATACAGGAGAAGAAGAGAACGTCCAATATGGTTAATGCCGAAGAACAAAGAAAGCTGGAATGACTATGTAAAATTTAAAACAGAGCTGAAGAAAACAAACAGGAATGAAGTTCAAAATGGCTCTGAGCACGATGGGTCAACAGTCCCCTAGACTTAGAACTGCTTAAATCTAACTAACCTAAGAAATCACACACATCCATGCCCGAGGCAGCATTCGAACCTGCGACTGTAGCCAGGAATGAAGAGTGAGATTACAGATATGGGCACATTGATCCGTATACTGGAGGAGAGCGAAGCAGGGAAGCACGAATACCTCCGAAATCTCTGCGATGTAAGAGAGTAAAAATGATTCCAGCTACCTTAATTGCATTGTAAGGACTTGGGATGTGTTGTGGGAATCTGTCTACTGAAAACCATCCATAATTATATGTATAAACTGATGAGTTGTTTCTCTCGAATGCACATTAGAAAGAGGACGAAATATTAGATTACTCCATAAGTTCGTAGCGTTTCTGTTTTGTATGTTGGTATCCCGGTTGCTTGGGGTTTATTTATCGATTTTCATTTGGAGATGGTGAGCGGAGCTGTGGACGCTGGAAAATGAAGTGCCAAATTGAGAAACCGGCACATTTCCGACATATTGTTTTGTTTGAGCTCAATGGAAGGGAGGGGGGAGGGGGGAGGGATGACAGTAGCAGAGGCAGCCTGCAAAATTTGCGCCGTGTATGAGGATAAGGCTATTAGACATAGGGGAGGAAATGAAATGTTTTTTAGGTTTTAAGGAGGATAGTTTTGACCTTAGTGACCACGTTCAGGTAGATCTTCGGGATTTGATGAAGATCGCTTATAGCGCTTCAGCTGCCAGTCACAATTTTCTTTTATTAATAGAAATGGTTCAAATGGCTCTAAGCACTATGGGAATTCTAAGGTCATCAGTCCCCTAGACTTAGGAACTACTTGAACCTAACTAAGCTAAGGACATCACACACATCCATACCCGAGGCAGGAGTCGAACCTGCAACCGCAGCAGCAGAGCGGTTCCAGACTGAAGCGCCTAGAACCACTCGGCCACAGCGGCCGGCGTTTATTAATAGTTTACACGACGCGTTTCGGCAAGTTTCAAGTGCGTTTTCCCGAAACGCGTCGTGGAAAATATGAAAAAAGTATGAATAAAAGAAAATTGTGACTAGCAGCAGAGAAGAAAAGTTATTTACAAACAAACGCATTGTTTTCACAGTGTAGAAATTATAATGGACAAAATCAGAAGATCGTTTAAACGCATTAATCTACAATGATGCACGTCATTGTACTCGAGAACTGACAAACGTGATGAGGTGTAATCATTTCACCATCGTGCAACATTTGCGTGCAATGGGAAGGTTGAAAAATCGAGTGTATATGTATCGCATACTGTTATCCAAAATCACAAAAATCAGCAGGGGGCTATATGTGCATCTCTCCTTGCTCGTCATCAATTAGTTCGTGAAGAACACCGATAATTCCTATACTCTATCGTTACTGGTGACGCAAAATTGTGTCTTTATGCTTCCGTCAGGTAAACAAATGAACGGTTGAGACCAAACAATGCAGCAACTACCTGTACAAAGAGTTGTGCGCATCAACAAAAGGTAAAGTTTATTTGATGAAACAGCGACGCTGTGGTGTACTGCTAATTGCTTCCCTGGGATTTAACCATCACTGCTAACGTTTATTGTCAACAACTGAGACGTCTTGCAGACGCAATCTGCGAACACCGACCAGGAAGACTGTATCAAGTGATGTTAATCCACGATAACTCCCGCCCGCGTTATGCTACAAAAAACGCTACACAGGAATTGGGTTGGGAAATCATACCGCACCCAAAGGAACTTCACCTTGGACGACGACGTCCGGCTGTACGAGAGGAACTGGTTAACGTCGCAGTCCCGGGAATTTATGAGACACCCATTCACAGCCTTGTGTCACAGTGGGATAGGTGTCTCAACAACCAGAGGCAATACTTCTAACACACAGGTACTGGTTTATGTAATCATGCCCCCGACTCCTTTCTTTTCGATCGCCCCTTATACACTACTGGCCATTAAAATTGCTACACCAAGAAGAAATTCATTGGACAAATACATTACATTAGAACTGACATATCATTACATTTTCACGCAATTTGGGTGCATACATCCTGAGAAATCAGTACCCAGAACAACCACCTCTGGCCGTAATAACGTCCTTGATACGACTGGGCATTGAGTCAAACAGAGCTTGGATCTCGTGTACATGTACAGCTGCCCATGCAGTTTCAACACGATACCACAGTTCATCAAGAGGCGTATTGTGACGAGCCAGTTGCTCGGCCACCATTGACCAGACGATTTCAATTGGTGAGAGATCTGGAGAGTGTACTGACCAGGGCAGCAGTCGAACATTTTCTGTATCCAGAAAGGCCCGTACAGGACCTGCAACATGAGGTCGTGCATTATCCTGCTGAAATGTAGGGTGTCGCAGGGATCGAATGAAGGGTAGAGCCACGGGTCGTAACACATCTGAAATGTAACGTCCACTGTTCAAAGTGCAGTGAATGCGAACAAGAGGTGACCAAGACGTGTAACCCATGGCACCCCATACCGTCACGCCGGGTGATACGCCAGTACGGTGATGACGAATACACGCTTCCAATGTGCGTTCACCGAGATGTCGCCAAACACGGATGCCACCATCATTATGCCGGCCGAAGTGGCCGTGCGGTTAAAGGCGCTGCAGTCTGGAACCGCAAGACCGCTACGGTCGCAGGTTCGAATCCTGCCTCGGGCATGGATGTTTGTGATGTCCTTAGGTTAGTTAGGTTTAACTAGTTCTAAGTTCTAGGGGACTAATGACCTCAGAAGTTGAGTCCCATAGTGCTCAGAGCCATTTGAACCATTTGAACCATCATGATGCTGTAACTAGAACCTGGATTGATCCGAAAAAATGACGTTTTGCCATTTGTGCACCCAGGTTCGTCGTTGAGTACACCATAGCAGGCGCTCCTGTCTGTGATGCAGCGTCAAGGGTAACCGCATGTAATGGGACGCGAAATTAAAGCGTGACCTATCCACAAGGATCAGCTCAGTTTACAGGTAAATATAAGTTTAATTTAGTGTTTTGTTTATATATTTGTAATATTTTGATATGTTTGTAAAATATTTAAAGTTTTTTATTTTTGTTTTGTATGTTTCATGTTTGGAGAGAGCAGCGCAACTCTCGGAAACAGCATCTTCACTGCCGGGACCAGAAAGAAAATTGCTGGCCACTAGACGTCGCGGGTCAACGGCCAAAGAGCAGCAGAAGATCCTGTGACCGGGTTGTTGCGTCGAACCTCCAACATTCAAATAAATAAAAATCTGTAATTTTCCATTGTAATGACGTCACAGAATGTTTAGGTCATGTTGCATTTTGTTCAGTTATGTTTTGTCGAGTCTGATGTTCACATCTGTATGTAGCATATACGAAGACAATAAAACAGTGTATGCTCTAAAGCTTAAATACGTGTTCGAGAATTATTTATGAAGAGTTATATTGAGGAAGAATTAGTACTGAATTTTTCCAAGATATTAATTTTCAGAAGAGTATGATTTCGATTTTTGAATCTTAAAAGTTGTACAGTTTGATTTTAATATGGGAAAAATAAGATAACTTGCAAGAATATAATTTCCAAGAAAAAAACAAACATCTAAATTTCAAAAGTTTGCGTAAACCAGTTGGACTGAGTGACGTAATTCTGCACAAACGACTCAACTGAAGGTGTTTTAATTACAGTTTCGTTCAAAAATCTTTTATAGAGATCTATAAAAGAATTTAAATATTTTTTTGAAGTGTTTTGTAAACGACGTAGGTGACGAAGTCTGCACATGGCCATATTTCAAATAAAAATCATTGAGTGGTACGCGTCGTTACAGTACACGAAGCCATTGTCTCCGAGCTGATAATCCATGCTGCTGCAAACGTCATCGAACTGTTCGTGCAGATGGTTGTTGTCTTGCAAACGTCCCCACCTGTTGACTCAGGGATGGAGACGTGGCTGCACGATCCGTTACAGCCATGCGGCTAAGATGCCTGTCATCCCGACTTCTAGTAATGCGAGGCCGTTGGGATCCAGCACGGCGTTCCGTATTACCCTCCCGAAGCCACCGATTCCATATTCTGCTAACAGTCATTGGATCTCGACCAACGCGAGCAGCAATGTCGCGACACGATAAACTGCAATTGCGATAGGCTACAATCCGACCTTTATCAAAGTCGGAAACGTGATGGTACACACTTCTCCTCCTTTACAAGAGGCATCACAACAACGTTTCACCAGGCAACGCCGATCAACTGCTGTTTGTGTATGAGAAATGGGTTGGAAACTTTCCTCATGTCAGCACGTTGTAGGTGTCGCCACCGGCGCCAACCTTGTGTGAATGCTCTGAAAAGCTAATCATTTGCATATCACAGCATCTTCTTCCTCTCGGTTCAGTTTCGCGTCTGTAGCACGTCATCTTCGTGGTGTAGCAATTTTAATAGCCAGTAGTGTAATTTCCAAGAAATGACTGCGGAATTTTATGGAAACACTGTACTTATTTTCCGCCGTATAAAGTTAGCAACTGACGTCATCAACTCTTTTATGTTTATGGAAGCTACGAAAAGGTTCAGAGTACGTTTGCGTCGCCGTTCATGTCCGCAGGTGCGCTCTGGCCGCAGACTGGGACGGCCGCCGGCAGAAGGTCGTTGGCCTTGACCCAGACGCAGCCACTGGACGGCTCCTCCCGGCGGTTGGCCGCCGCCTCGGCTGTGTTTGGTAAGCCCTCGCACGCCCGCACCTGCCGACCGCTTTCTACACTGCATCGCGATCGCGTTACTACACAGCGCCCCACGTGACTCAGTGCTTCCTGCACGCTGGCATTACGCGGAAAGGCCAGGCAGTGCATGCGGTGTGGGCTACGAGGCGTGTGTTGCAACGCAGCTGTCTAGAGAGACATTTAAAACCACCACATTGTGGGAGAGTCTCTAGTGCTTTTCCACACGATATCGGTGTGCGTGCGACCGCATGCGTACCTAATGTGTTACGGAACGCCGCGAATGAAAGCAGGATTTACCGGTCCTCATTCTTTGAGTTCTGTTGGCGAAAAAAAGGCAGTCTAGAGACTACTTGAACACCCAAAAAATGTCCAAATGTGTGTGAAATCTTATGGGACTTAACTGCTAAGGTCATCAGTCCATAAGCTTACACACTACTTAACCTAAATTATCCTAAGGGCAAACAGACACACCAATGCTCGAGGGAGGACTCGAACCTCCGCCGGGACCAGCCGAACAGTCCATGACGGCAGCGCCTTAAACCGCTCGGCTAGTCCCGCGCGGCCTAGAACACCCAACAGAAGAATCGTCTTAGAGTAACTATCCTACAAAGACTGAATATTACGCTCTCATTTGTGCTTACGCAAACGGAGTAAATCAGTTAGTAGAGCAAATCAATTGGTTCTTTTTGCATTTCGTGTGGTCTACGGTGGGATTGGTGAGACTTACGGAAGCACCATTAGTTCATCGACGGTTACGCGGAAACCACACGAATGGGTTTTATTATTATTATTATTATTATTATATTCTCGCCGTCACCAGCGGAACAAGACCGAGCCCAGAATTTCAAGACGGCAATGCAAGGAAACAGATGAAATTTGTACGATATGTACCTAAAACCTCGATCTCGAACAATATTAAAATTTTTCTTGATACCTTTATCCGTTTCCAAGATACAAAGGTTCGAAGTTACCCAACTTCTACACTTAAAATCCAGTATGAGGCGAAATCTAAATAAGAAATAGCACTCCGTCTTCAGGCCACGAGTAGCCTACCGGGACCATCCGACCGCCGTGTCATCCTCAGTGGAGGATGCGAATCCAAGGGGCGTGGGGTCAGCACACAGCTCTCCCGGTCGTAATGATGGTATCCTTGACCGAAGCCGCTACTATTCGGTCGAGTAGCTCCTCAGTTGGCTTCACGAGGCTGAGAAATAAGAAATAACCCAAGAAAATTGCTAAGATTTTTAACAGTATATTCTCTAGCCCTTTATCTAGAAGAGCCATCTCCCCATTTTCAAAAATTTTATCTGTTATCGAGGTACACCCCAAAAACTTGTCTTTTGGGTACCAAAACCCTGCCGGTGATTCCGAGACAGCTGTGCACAAAAAATGCTGTAATTTTTACGATGTATACCTAAGATCCCGATTTGAACAACGTGCAGATTCATAGTTACTCTACGTATAAAATACGCACTTACAATCGTGTGTGAGGAGAGAACGTAATTTATAAAGCGAAGTAACACTGAGAAATATGCTGTAAAGTGTCTCCGTCATCATCTGAGAACCCCATGCTGTAGTACTGAAGCACATGCAAATTTTATTTGCACGTAAAATCCAGTCTGAGGCGTAAAATAGGTTATGCATTATTTCAGTTTCATCTAAGTAAACTATCTAAATATTACTGACCAATTTCATAAGTTACACGCCCTGCTGCAGTAAGGAAAAGAAGGAAGGCAGCGGAAAAGTACTCCTATTGGAGCACAAAAAACGCGAATATGTTCCTGTTTACTTAAAAGATTCTGGCTGAATAGTGGGGTAACAGAAGCCTCATTCTACCTTTCTCAGCGCCTTTAAAATGTTCCAAAAATTTCGAACTTGCGAACATATTCAAGCTTTTTCATGTTGAGAGAGAAGGAGGCAGTCACCATGGAAAAGGGATGGGAAAGTGATAAATACGGAAGGTAATAGGCAGTGTCTGTAATAGGCAGTGGCTGTGTTATAGAAATAACGAAGGAGACTGTGCCTGTGTGAGAGGAAGAGAGGGACACAGTAGAAGTGGAACTTAGTTGACTGTGACTGAACAATTCTAGGAAAAGAGTGGGGGACACAGTGCTGTGGGGGGGGGGGGGGAGGGGGTAAAGAAAACAGAAAGTGGAAATGGGTGAGAGCGAGTGAAAATGAGCCACAGAGTGTATGACAATGATAACGAGGAAGAGAGGAGGAATGAGACATTAGCTTTAAGAGAGAGCAAGAGAATGAGACAGTGAGAGTGAGAGGAGGCTAATATGATATAACGAGGGGGACTGTCGGTGTAACATAATAAACAATGGCAGAGGGACATGGAAAGATAAAGACAACGAGTTAGGTTGGGTGAGTGAGTGAGGTAGGGAGGACAGCTGGGAGTGCATGGGTATGAGCGACTCAACAGCGATGGACTCGTAGGTGTGAGTGAGTTACAGTTAGGGGAGCCTGTGGGAGTAAGAGGTGGGTTGCATGTTGACAAATGCGTGAATATGTTCGCTTGCAAAAATCTTTGGGCTATTTTTTAAGGCTGCTCAGGAAGGGAGGATGAGCTACAGCACTTATAGTCTTTTAAATAAACAGTAACATAATCGCATTTTTAGTGCTCCAATAGGAGCTTTTTCCCCTGCACCCACACTCTAAATATTAGTAACATACACTGCTGGCCACCGTAAATGCAACACCAAGAAAGACAAGAGGTAGCACAACAAAATTTATTTTGTAGATAACATGTTGACTAAGTATCAAATGATTACGTTTACAGACGTCTGTGACATGTGGTTCCTGCCAGAATCAGTAGCCAGAGTAGCTGCCATTGTTGGAGATCACCGCTGCCACTCGTCTCGGCATTGAGTCAAAGAGACGTTGGATGTGTTCCTGGGGTACAGCAACCCAAGCAGCTTCCACACGTTGCCAAAGATCATCTGGTGTGGCAGCTGGGGATGTAATCTGGGTCACTCGTTGAGCAACCATGGACCACATGTTTTCTATCGGCGAAAGATTTGGAGACCGAGCCGACCAGGGAAGCAATTCAATCTGGTTATTGACGAAGAACCTTTGGACAATGCATGCCACGTGTGGTCGCGCATTATCCTGTTGAAATATGGCTGTGGCCGAGCCCTGAAGGTAAGGAAGGACAACTGGCTCCAGCACCTCGGATATGTAGCGCCGGCTATTTAAAGTACCGGCAATGCGTACTAGAGGTGTGCGAGAGTAATATCCAATACCGCCCCATACCATAATACCCGGTGCAAGACCAGTGTGGCGGTGCATAGTGCAGCTGTCCAGCATCCTCTCTCCACGGTGTCTCCACACTCGAATCCGACCATCGTGGTGCTGCAGACAGAAGCGTGCCTCGTCAGTAAAGACAACGTCATTCCATTCTGCCGTCCACATCCGTCTGTCATCACACCATTGGCGACGGAGACGTCTGTGGTTCTGCGTCAATGGTAGACGAAGCAATGGACTTCTTGCGGACAGACCACTCTGCTGTAAACGGCGTCGAATGGTACGCGCAGACACTGGATGATGCGTTACAGACGCAATGTGCTGTGCTATGGTTCGGGATGTCACTGAGCGATCCGTCACTGCCATGTGCACAATTTGCCTATCTGCAAGTGCAGTGGTGCACCGAGGTGAATGCGATCGACCACGTCGGTCCGTCGTACCCTCCTGCATCCAACGGTCACATATCCGCATTACAGTTGTTTGGTTTCGTCCAACACGACTAGCGATTTCTCTGTATGATAATCCACAATCTCGGTAAGCCACTATCCTTCCTCTGTCGAACTCGGATACTTGATCAAAAGATGTTCGCTGTTGTCTACGAGGCATAACTGATCGTCTTGGGAAACAACCACAAGGTAAACACACGTGCCGAACGTACAGTCGTCGAAATCGCCAAGCCTTAAATGGCGCTATGAGGTGGCGCCACAGACGCGCGTGATGTGCGTCTGCGCTGAAATTCTAATCAGTTGCATGTCTCATCGCTGCAAACCCATGGTGTAATTTTCACTTGATTCGGATGCTTCCTTCAGGGTGTTGCATTTACGGTGGCCAGCAGTGTAGAATTCAGTGGAATCCAAAGAACGTGCTGTAGGCATGGCGGTACGTGAGCCGCGAATTTAAGAATATTTTAGTAAATATTTTGTATACCAAGGTAAACTGAGGGGCAAAAGACACGGGAAGGGGGCCTCATTTGGAGGTGTACCGTGTGTGCCCGAATGTTGCTGTCAGACGTGGAGTATGACGCGCATCGTGACATCTGAGCAATCTGTTGCAGACAAATGTGTAATGCACTCGGCAGCACGTCGCGAGTTAACCGAATCAGAAGCAGGCATGGGTCATAGCATACTGGAGATGGTTTCGAATGGAAAACAGCCCACAGTTTCATTAAATTATGTTTATTTTATATCTTGACCGTGGTTTCTGCTATAATAATATGGCCTTCTTCAAAAGTCCTAAAAATGATCAAAATAACATCTAGGCCCGTGATACAAACTACACATAAACTTGAAAATTAGATAAGTGATAACATATTACTTTCATACGCGGTTATAAATAAAAAATGTCTTAGCCCAGTGCCTGCGTCAAGACCAACAAAATAACTTCAACAGACGTAAGCCTGTTTCCAAAATACGTAAAATTACATATCGCACCGTATGTCCTCCGCCACTATCACTGTTATACCCGGCGCACGGTTGTCAAATGTGCTGCAACCCGTGCACCATAGGTGGCGCTCTCGACAGTGAGATACGTCGCACCGTTTATCAGGCAACTAGTAAATATGTCCGACAATAAATTAATAACAAGCCTACATGTGCAAATGAAGGACCATATAATATTAATACGAATGTCGAACAGATGAAATACTGTTGCGTACCATGATTAAGAGTGGTAGAACATTAAATATTTCATATAACAAAGTTTGTCGTATCACTATTTGATGCATGATTCAGAAACGAGACTCTCATATGCAAATATAACTTCAGCTTAGATTATACGCTCTAATAGCTTATAGGGCTAATTCTACCAGCCGACCGTAGTTGTGCACAGCCACACTACCAATGATTCACATTATTTCTACGATTAGCACCCTAGTGCCTGAGTGCTGCAGCATGGTACAAGATGACAAAGGGCACATTAACGTATCTGTCACAACATAAACCACTGTTAACATAAAAGCAACTCATGACTATGACAGGTTCCTACTGGACATTAGTTTATCTCAAAAGATACTTATAGAATCATATGGCAAAATCGAGTAACTACCAGTGCCTATCTGCTACGCCCAATACAGGCTGAAAACCTTCAAGGAACCTGGAACTTTTCAAATAACACTGATCATTCAGTATATTCCTACTGTCAAACATTTTTTGCTTGTATATCTGCACCTCCTCCAATAAATCTAATTTCATACACTTTGCTCCTTTACACAACAGTTCGGTGTCGTTAACAGGTTGGGGCGAATGTCCTTCTTCGATGATGTGTTCAGCAAACGTTGACCCATTCTTATTCATCCCCATTCTCGACGGCATATGTTCTTTATATCATATGGCTATAGACCTACCAGTTTGCCCTATGTAATACTTCCGTTAAGTTTTGAAATTTAGTGTCTGTTGCAAGTCACTAAGTCCTCTTATTCTCAAATACTGGGTGGATGAATAATGTACTGGTATTCGTGAGTAGTGGGTTACACTGCTTTCTCCACACTCCGCCCTCTCCTTGATAGGTAGGTGGTTCGTACCGTCACAGCGATTGTTTCCAGACAGCAAGTGGCATGTGTATCAAGTTTGGTTGAAATCGGTTCAATGGTTTGTGGATGGATGTGGAACCTACATACGTACATATTTACATCTAGTTTCGTAATATGTATGGATTTATTTACTACCCAAAATTTTAGCCATCAGACCCGCTATTACATCTAAAGACGCATCCAATATACACTACCAGAAAAAGACAGCAACATCGTCAAGGACTGGCGCCATACTGATGGGCTGTAGTGTTAGTGATGCATTTTTGACGGTCATCGGCGATCATATAGCGCTGAGGAGACATGTCTGTGCACCCTTTGTTTAGACTCAGCAGAATGTAACTGTGCTGAGCTTGAGAGATGAACAGTGTTTGCGATATTCATTACAGGGTACAGCCACGCCCCAGCGACGAGTACGTACCCGCCGTGCTGAACAGTCTCAGCTATTTGAGCGGAGTCGCATTGTGGACATGCGGTAAGCTGGATGGAAGTGTCGACAGACTGCCACACTGGTAGGGCAGAATGTATACCGCTGGTGTGTCGCTTCTTTCAACAGTGGTCTGCGAACATTCCCACACCTGTAGACCACCTCCTGGGCTTCCGCATATTACACAGGCGCGGCAAGATCGACTCGTGCGATCACCGGTGGCCGACCGAAAATCAGCCAGGGAAGAAATGTGAGCACATGTAGCGTCTGCTGTGTCTCTGATGACGACTGGGAAATGTCTGCTTGTACCAGGACCAAGATCAGGTGTGCCTATGCGAGGCTACGATTGATACCACGACAGCGCCAGTCATGGCTACTACGATGTCATAAAAGAACTGAGAGGAGAGTGGAATGACGATCTGTTGTATTCAGCCATGACAGTAGGCTCTGTCTGTAAACGAGCGATGGACGTAAATGTGAATGGCGAAGATGTCGTGAGCTGTTACGCCAGAGTGCATTGCCCTCTACACTCAGGTCCCCTTAAGGGCTTCATGGAGTGGATAGTCGTCATTTACAATGCGCGGTCCCATTTAATGTTTCTGCAGGTGAAGCAATCAGTGCCTGCTACACTGCGTAGGCCCTAACTTCGACAGGCAGATATATATAAAGGTCGTGTGACTAGGGCCTCCTGTCGGGTAGACCGTTCGCCGGGTGCAAGGCTTTCGATTTGACGCCACTTCGGCGACTTGAGCATCGATGGAGATGAAATGATGATGACTAGGACAACACAACACATAGTCCCTGAGCGGACAAAATCACCGACCCAGCCGTGAATCGGACCCGCGCCCTTAGGATTGACATTCTGTCGCGCTGACCACTCAGCTACCGGGGACGGACGACAGGTAGATGATATCCTGTTTCAGGAGGACAATGCTTGTCCACATATGGCAGTTGCGACGCAACGTGACCTCCTTGGTGTACCACAGCTGCCCTGACCAGCGAGATTACCACATCTCTCACCTGTTGAACACATATGGGATGTGATGACGCGGAAACTTACTCGTTCTCCAGGGCTCGCAAGAAGCATTGCCGAATTGCAGCAAAAGAAGATGGAATACACGCCTGTTTAGCCGCCAGAGATGGGTAGATTCTGTACTAACCCTTCACTGTGAGAGGTTTGTTTCATCTCTTGAATTGGTTATCATCACTGAAATGAAATCGTAAGACCAAGAAGGAGTTGTGCGACATAAACGAAAGTTTTTAGGAGAGTTTCTGTAATTGAAAGGCGACGTCTACTCAAATTTGAAGCCAGTCGCATATAATCGGCGGTAGTAGCGCCATTATGGGGATGCAAATCAGGTTTGATTTAAGTACACGCTGTAAATGTCGTGAGCATTAGTTACCTTTGAGATTGGATGTGGTGAATGTTACTCAAGAATGCCATTATCAACAACTCAATGAGTTCGAACGAGGTCGTGTTATAAGAATAGGAAAAGCTGTGCATTCCTGAAGACTTGGCAGGACACACTGGACTCGCATTCGGGAGGACGACTGTTCAATCCCGCGTCCAGCCATCCTGATTTAGGTTTTCCGTGATTACCCTAAATCGCTCCAGGCAAATGTCGGGATGGTTCCTTTGAAAGAGCATTGCCGACTTCCCTCTCTGTCCTTCCCTAAACCGATGAGACCGATGACCTCGCTGTTTGGTCTCTTTCCCCCCAAACAACTCAACCTACATGGCACGAATGTAGCCACTGTACATGATTGCTGATGGAGGTGGTCACGAGAACGTACGGTCGCAAGAAGATCGGGAGCTGGATGGTCACGTGGCACTACCGAGAAGGAAGACCACCGTGTTCGGCGTGTGATTCCGGCTCACCGTACTACATGTCTGAGCAGCAGCTGGCACCATGGTGACTCAATAGAAGTTACAAATCGGTCACGTCATGGACAGCTCCGAGACAGTCGCCGTGTAGAGCGCTTTTCACTGACGCCAAACCATCGCCATTTTTGATTTCAGTAGCAAGAATTCATTGAAGGGTAGGGTTGAGACCGGTTGTATTTTCTGATGAAAGCTGGTTCTACCTCTGTGCCAGTGATGTGTTGGATAGAAATAGGCCATCTGAGGGCCTGCAATCCACCTGTCTAGATACCCTGGACATACACCTGGAGTTACGCTTTGGGGTGTGATATGACAGGAGGAAGACTCTCGCCGTTATCCCACGCACTCTGACTGCAAATTTGTACGCCAGTCTGGTGACTGTATCTCTTGTGCTGCCATTTACCAATGGTTCAGATGTATCTAAGCGCTATGGGACTTAACATCTTAGGTCATCACTCCCCTAGAACTTAGAACTACTTAAACCTAACTAACCTAAGTACGTCACACACATCCACCTGCCCGAGGCAGGATTCGAACCTGCGACCGTAGCAGCCGCGTGGTTCCGGACTGAAGCGCCTAGAACCGCTCGGCCACTGCCATTTACGAACAACATTCTGGGGGTGTTTTCCTACAGCAAAACACTCGCCCAAGTGCCACTTTTGTAACCCAACATGCTCTACAGAGTGTTGACATGTTGGCTTGGTCTGCTTGATCACGACATCTGTCTCCAGTCGAGTACATATGGATCGTCACAGCTTTAACTGTCCCTGTATTGACTGACCAAGTGCGACAGGCATGGAATGCCATTCGACAAACTGACATCTGGCACCTGAACAGCAAAATGCATGCTCATTTTCATGCTTGCATTCAACATTCTGCGGTTGCACCGATTATTTGCAATGGCTTATCTGGAGCTTACACTGTCCTGTGATCTTGCAACGTTAATCACTTAAACTGATTACCTAGACGAACGTAGCCCAGGTATTTCATTAGTGTACATTATCTTTTTTGGTGTTGCGATTTTATTTTCCGTGAGTGTGTGGTCCTACGGTGACGAACAGCCTGCCACCTCACTTGTCAATAACATGTTTTTGCCCTTGAGTGTGTTGCATTTTTTCCCAGCAGTGTATTTTCCATAATGTTGACGTAACGACAAACATGTTATAAGACAAACTGACATTTAATGTGAAATACAACACTTAGAAGTAACTGCAGATTGTAAGTAATGGGAAGAAGTAGTAGCTATGGCAGAAAGAAGCAGAGCTCATATTAGTTCATGAAGTAGACAAACGAAGACAGGTTACAGGTACCTAGATTTAAGCTGAGGGGACCGCCAGTAGCAGACATGAGATAGAGTGGAAGAGGCAGAGAAAGAGAAACTTGATAGAAACGCGAGTAATGCAGAGGTGGGGAGAAAATCGGCGTGACTGGAAACAAAGAAACGAGAATGGATTACAGGGAGAAGATGGAGTCCTTTGCTTTACTATTTTATGAGAGAAAACTGGCCATATGAGCCAATTTTATCAGGTAATGTTATAGGGACGGAGCACAATTCTAAACAGGACAAGTGTAGATAAAGTACCACGTTAAAGAGCGGAAACACCTAATGTGGAATAATGTCATCAAAATGGTTGTCATAAAATCAAATGCAAGGTTGCAACTCTTTACAGGGAAATGTATTTCGTGAAAAATACAGATAGCTTACAAAACTCTCTCTCGACTGTTTCTGAAGAACTGTTCGCACACAGTCCACAGTTTTTATTTTAAACTGGTCGGATCATCAGACTACTGATAGGATTAAAGTCAACTTCAGTTTCTTCATAAGCGTCTAATATTTGTATTTAGTAATACTGAATACAGTCAACATCCTGGGTAATCAGTTAAACATATTTTAGTCTGTGATTCTTCAATTTCTCCAGGCGTATTTCATGACGAAATAAATCTCGGGTGAACAGCCTGATGTGAGTGTACAAAGGACACAATATTTCGGCAATCGATCTTGTTGCCATCATCAGGTGTGCTGATGATGGCAACAAGATCGATTGCCGTAATATTGTGTCATTTGTACACTCACACTAGGCTGTTCACCCGATATTTATTTCGTCATATTTTAGTCTGTCCCCCACCCATAGATCTTCTCTTATAGTACACTTTACAGCGTATAACGAGTCTCGAAATGTTACAAGCAATGACGGAGTAAATATTGTCTTCGTCTGTCGCCGGTTTTCCACGGACTTCTCGCCTACTCTCTCTCGTATCTCCTCATTTCGTACTTTGTTCTTCTGCTTAATTTCTAACATCAGTGTCACCACTATTCATACCATTAATTTCTTCGGCCTTCCAACGCCTCATTTTTCCGACGGCTTGTATTCGTTCCCAGTGACTGAAATTCTGTTTTCTTCTATATGTTTAAAATGTTGCCTACATTTCTCCCTATATTCCGTCACTTCCTTGTATACAGTTCTCTTGCAGGCCTGACGTGCCACAACCCTCACGTGAAAATACTTTACTATCTGCGCGAACAAAGGACCTGGAAAGTCTAGTTACGCACACACAAAGCTACAAGCGAATTACGTTTGACAGATACAGACTTACCAGTCCGGTCCGCAAAATGCCGCAGTCCGGTTTGCAAAATCCCGGTAGATGGCACTTGACGTGGGAAGCGAGTTACGGAATTCAACATCGTTTTTAAAACTGAATATTTGTAATCCTTCTCGTATATTAGCGTTTCGTGTATCGCTCCTTCAGCAACCTTTGAAGAGCTCAATTTGGCTCACTGTATGCAGATTTGGTCATTTTTTTCCAATCTAAGATTCAGTGCCATATAGAAAGACAAGGACAGCGATGGTTTTGTAAGCTTTGATTTCGTGTCTTTCCTCGTTCTTTAAGATTTCCTTAATAGATCCACAACTGTGCTGATATATGTTTAATTTTATTCGGTTTATCTTTATCATAATTTAAATTAATATTGCACACTAAATACAGAGTGTAACAAAAATTTATTGCATAAATTGCAGAACACATTCCTCAGACGTAGAGGAGGAAATTATGTTACATGAACATGGATCTAGAAACGCTTTGTTTCCATGTTACAACTAATTTTCTCCCATTCATTGATCAGGGGTACCCACAGACACACACGAACAGAACGCGCCAGCATAGCACATGCAACTCTTTCTCATTGATGTTCAATCTGCCCTCCTTAGTCATTCATACATGGATCAACTCGCCGTCGTAGTGGATCTGGGATACGCTGTATCCGTTGAGTATTGCGTATGGTTTCGCTGCCTTCCAAAATACTGTCATGGAGACTCTGGACATATTGCACCGGGGTTACATATGCAACAGCTTTCATAAAGTTCAGTCGGTTTAAGTCCAGAGTGCGTGGTGGCCAGGCGATTAGTCCATCTCGACCTACCCATCTGTCACCGAATTTGTTATTTAGAAGACGACGGACACTAACACTAAAGGGAGGAAGTGCTCCGTTACGCATGAAACACATGTATTGTCGCACAACTAAAGGCACATGTGCTAACGAATCATCTAGAGCGATCGCTATGAAACCCGATAATTTTGTCCGTTGAGCCTAGGCGGAAAAAAAAGTGAGGCCCTACCAAACAGTCGCCAACAATGCCGACCCAAACACTGACAGATGTTTGTTGATGACTTGCTTCAACAGTTGCTTGAACATTGACGTCTGCCCATACATGTCGATTGTGAAAATTTACAATACATTGGCGTTGAAACTCGTTGGAGAAAATTGCTTGTAACATCGGAATAAAGCCTTACCAGATCCATATTCATATACCATAATTTGTGCGTCTACGTGTGAGGAATGTGTTCTGAAATCTGTGCCGTACATTTTTATTACACCCTGTACATAAAACTGGAGACTTGTTCCAGAGTCTTTTCTTCAGTAATATTTTATCGATTGGATTGCATGTTTTGCCAGTAAGCCATAACTTTAGTTCGAATCCTGCCTCGGGCATGAATGTGTGTGATGTCCTTAGGTTAGTTAGGTTTAAGTAGTTCTAAGTTCTAGGGGACTGATGACCACAGATGTTAAGTCCCATAGTGCTCAGAGCCATCTGAACCATTTGAACGGAAAGCCCAAATCATGATGGCCGGACGCGGATTGAAGAGCAAAGGGGTGCAGTGGGTTTCTTACAACAGAAGGAGTGTGTGTTTATCCAACTACCATTCCGCATTCAAAGACTGTTAATTCTCGTCGTGCTACCATTATCGTTTCGGAAGCCCTTTCACATGAATCACCTGGGTAGGAATGACAATCCACTGACCTTTTATACCTTGTGTGCGAGATGCTACTGCCTTCTGTACATGTGTATATCGCTATCCCATGACTTCAGTTTCTATCACAGCCTTCTAGATGCATCGCCTGCATGTTTGGTTGAAAGCAATCCACGGAATCGTTGTTCACCGAGCCAGTATTGATTTTGTTACTTCAAATAATCAGCGTGGCAGTAAGGTCACGTCACACAGTTGATTGCCGGCTGTTGTGGCCGAGCGGTTCTAGGCGCTTCAGTCCGGAACCGCGCGATCGCTACGGTCGCAGGTTCGAATCCTGCCTCGGGCATGGATGTGTGTGATCTCCTAAAGTTAGTTTGGCTCAGGTAGTTCTAAATCTAGGGGACTGATGACCTCAGATGTCAAGTCTCATAGTGCGTCGAGGCATTTGAACCATTTTAATCCACGGAATCGTTGTTCACCGAGCCAATATTGATTTGTTGCTTCAAATTGCGTGGCAGTAAGTTCACGTCACACAGTTGATTATTTTTCAGGCACTTCGGTTGCGATTTTATCATTGAAAATTTTGGAACGTGTTGTTCATGAGTTCTATAATAAACAAAAACTAGAATGAAAACTGACATTTTCGGTGAATTTTTCGAATGTCAGCACTCAATAATATGGTCAGCTGTCGTGTCGTTTTCACTACAGTTTCGCAGACTGTAGCTCATTTTCAGCTTTTTCCCTCACGTATGGAAATCGGAGAACATAATGGACCGAGATGGCGGTGAAATTCCCCGTCGGTGGTCCCGCGGTATCTGTCGGCCGTGAAGTACCTGTTGCGGCGGCGAGCCGTATGGCGGGCAGCGGAGTGGGCCGGTCGGCTCCGGCACGCAGTGACGCAAGAGCCGGTGGGGCTTTCACTGGCCGCCGTGGGCAGGCGTGGTCGGCGCAGGGCGGGTGTCTACGTCTGCGGCGTGGCCCCGTTGCACGCAGAGCGGCGCGGCCAGTGCCCTGTGTGGCCCACGCGGCAACAGGAGCGCGCCAGGGCTCTGCGGCTTGTGCAACCGGCGCGTGCTGCCATTTGGGCAGTGTTCTCCACTCCCCTCCCCTCCACTCCCTCCGCGCGACGCGGACCCGTTTTAGAACACGGTGACACCGTTACAACACAAGGCTCGTTGTCTTCGGCTCCACTAGCCCCATACTTAGGGTTCCCGTTAGCTCCTACCTTCTTGCAACCGTATCTATTTTCGACAAATTTTCCGAGTGTACCCAAACGCTGTCAGAAACAGCAAAGGACTTGGAAGAGCAGTTGAATGGGCTGGACAGTGTCTTGAAAGGAGGGTGTATGATGAACACCAACAAAAGCAAAACGAGGATAGTGGAAGGTAGTCGAATTAAGTCGGGTGATGCTGAGGGAATTAGATAAGGAAATGAGACACTTAAGGGGAGTGGGACGTCAAACGGGCTGACTTGCAGCAGGAGAGGCACCACAGGACATTTTAATTTCCACTGTCTATACTTTTACAAGTAAATTCGTAAAACTTTGCCAGCGTGACGAGGAAGGACGCAGAATTCACACTCGTAGCAGTCGAAGTTCAAAAACATAACAAAATAATTTTTTTTTACATGTGAAATTTCATCATTTTTTTCACTTACTATTGGCTGCATCTGTTGCTATAGGCACACCTTTCTTCAGAAGTAAGAGCGATGAATTTTGCACAGCATACAAAACAATACCTACAGGTGTCTGAAACTCTAGAATATATTTAATTTATGAAAAAATGAATGAGCTGTTACGTTTTAAACTTTATGTTCAGAAAAAAAATCAAATTTTGTAGTTAATTATCTCAATTTTTACCATAGTCTTTAATAGCCATGTATGGAAGTGAAACATGGACGATAAATAGTTTGGACAAGAAGAGAATAGAAGCTTTCGAAATGTGGTGCTACAGAAGAATGCTGAAGATTAGATGGGTAGACCACATAACTAATGAGGAGGTATTAAATAGAATTGGGGAGAAGAGGAGTTTGTGGCACAACTTGACTAGAAGAAGGCATCGATTGGTAGGACATGTTCTGAGGCATCAAGGGATCACCAATTTAGTACTGGAGGGCAGCGTGGATGGTAAAAATCGTAGAGGGAAACCAAGAGATGAATACACTAGGCATGATTCAGAAGGATGCAGGTTGCAATAGGTACTGGGAGACGAAGGAGCTTGCACAGGATAGAGTAGCATGGAGAGCTGCATCAAACCAGTCTCAGGACTGAAGACCACAACAGCAACATCAACATCGAAACACTTTTTGGAAACAGCGAAATGTCTCGTATTTTCGTCTTACGTAGTGTGACAGTCGTACGCCCATGCATAAAACCACATCGAAGATTACTTTACGAATGAGTTAATATGCTAAATATTTGACGTTAAGCATCTAAAATCTTTGTGGTTGAAGAAGCAAAACCCTAATTACGATGGACTTACTGGTTTCGGATTATTCACCCTCACACAAATGAAAATGTTCAGAAAACGCCTGACGTTTTGTTTAAACACTGTTGCATGTCATTGAATGTATGAAACTTCTCCTTTGTATGTGAAGAATGGTAGTGCCGGTAAAACTCTTACGTTATCTGATTTTCAAACAGCTGAGCAAATTATCCTGATCATCACTAAACTGACACACAATATTTTTTTTTAGCGCAACGCAATCTGACTTTCAATAATCACTACAAAAGAATGGACCTGACTAACAATAACCTATACCTTTCATGAATCACTTACCTCACAAAAATCTTCGTGACTCGAACTACTGCAATACAGCGAGCGCCAATACTGTCAGCTAATTAAAAGTTTCTAACTACTGAAGGCACTAACTACTGATAGGCATAGTTAGCAAATGAAAGAGTTTGATAGAAACGAATAATGTATTTACCTTAATAACGTTCAATTTTGTGACATCCAATTAAACAAATTTCCTTTTTCTGACGGACACCCGTCCAGATCGCCCGTTCTCAAACTTCTGCCATCTCTCTCCCCACATCCACCACTGCTAGCGGGTCACCACCAACTGCCCAACGCTACGCGCTGTTCACCTCCAACTGCCCAACACTACACAAGCGAATATTCCAACAATGAGTCCAACCAGCCACAGACTGCACACACGCAGTCAGCGATTTTCATACAGAGCGCTACGAGGCGTCACCAACATAAAAAGCCCAAACAGCCTACTTACATAAAACAGCCTACTTACCAGTGTTATAGTTCTCAAATACTGTATTAATAGAGTCATGGTAATGTGTGCACGATGACACCATTACACTTCCTGTCACAATAAGCAGGGTGTTTCGTAAGCATTCGTTCAAATTAATACAAGAGAACTTCACAATAAATATAGTTATTTATAGTACATAGGGTCCCTGACGGAGATGCTAGGGGTGATTTACACAGAAAGTGGCTTAGCATGCTAATTACAGCAGCCGTATTCACAAGAACCGGTCGAATGGGCCACCACTGGTCTGCATGCACGCAGTACCTCGTCGGACTATTGTCGATCATTTCCGTTAGATGATTCCTGGCATGGCCACAGTAGTACCAGCGACGATGTCCTCCTATGTGTCCACAACGGTTTCATAAACTAGCTGCTTCATGTGTCCCCAGAGCAAGGAATCCAGACACGTAAGGTCATGTGATCTGGGTGGCCAAGCCACAGCGTCACCTCGGCCGATCCAATGATTCCCGAAGCTGGCTTTCAGATGGATCCTCAGAGCAATGCTGAAACAGAACGGGCGGGGGGCACTGAGTGATATCGTTATCTTGTAGAGAGTAAACAGTTGCATGTGTTGTAACTGGCCAGGTGAATATTTCTTCATACGAGCAATACTGTTGTTCGGAGATTGTTTCCAGTGCTTGTGAAGTTGTGTAAGTAAATACTGTGAATGTAAATTACTGCACTGGAATGTGAAATAAAATGTGTCAGTGAAAAAGGCAGGAAATTATTACTCATTTCTACAATGAGCGAGTCTGTATCATACTAGAAGCGTGGTTAAATGTCACTAGCTATTCCAGGTTTCAATGCATCTATCTAAAGAGCGTTTTCCGTAAGTAAAGATTTCTGAACAGATGAAGAAATAAACAGACTCTAGTTATAAACAGTAAAATCTTTGAGGAAGATGTAAGTCAAATTTGATAGCCTCCCTTGTAGACTTAAAGAAAATAAACTTCTAGATCAAATAGGCACCACTAAAAAATGCGTGTCATATACCAGTTAGTCTGAACAATAATCTGTAACTCAAAGTGAGCGGAATTCGTGTTTGTACCCGCTTCCAAATTGTATATGCATTACTGCTGTTAACCTTTCATCGGTGTTTTGGTACATTGTGAGGAAAGAAATTTTTATGAAGCCCATATTACAGTAATTGCACCGCGTTCAAATTTTTTTCTCTTTTGTTCTGAACTTCTAAGCGCTATTTTGAAAATGTTCCCAATCTGGTAAAAATTATTTCGGAACGGTACCCATAGTGCAGTTGGAGTCATCGTTGCTACATCTACACCTGCGCACTTCAGGCCTCAGTACAGTAAAGGGTCGGACGCTACTTTTCACACTTCTGGACATGCACCGAGGTAATCACGTGTCAGCAGTTCGCACGGAATGCGTAGCGGAATGTTCCCTCAACAGCTGCCGTATGACAGTTCGGCGCTGCCTCCGTGAGTCACGCTTAAACTGACGCAACGGGACTAAATTCTACCGTACGATATAGCAATGCGTGCATTATTACGAATTATGATGCATGCATGTCCAAAGGAACAGGCATGCGGCGATTACAGCCGTTATAAAACGCGTTGAGTGAATTCGCAGTTGAGAATATGGGCAACCATTAGCTGTATTATGGAATGACGGTAGTGAAAATTTGTGCCGGGTCGGGACTCGGACCTGGATTTCCCGCTTGTCACAAGCGGTCGCCTTACTATTAGACTACTCTAGCACGGCTTACCGCCAAGACCGAACTTCCATAGGTCGTCAACCATGTGTCTACAACCTGTACTCGTGCATCCATTATGTATACTCCCGTACAGGGGGCGACATTGAACTCCAAAACCGTTTGCCCGGTGTCGGCGGAAAAATACGATACTGCAATTCCTGTGTTATTCCAAATTACGATGTAACATTCCTTTCTACATGCATGCATGTCCAAAGGAACGGGCGCTGTAAAATATCTCCCCTGTACGGGAATATACATAATGGGTGCACGAGTATAGGTTTTAGACACGTGGTTGACTACTTACTGAAGTTCGGGTCTGGTCCTGGCTCGTGTTCGGATGTCTTAATCATAAGGCGACCGCCCGCGGTAAGTGGAAAATCCGTGTTCGAGACCCGGTCCGGCACAAACTTTCATTGTCGTCATTCCATTACACAGCTGATGGTTGTCCATATTCGCAACTGCGAATTCAATTAATGTATAAATTCTACAGGGTGTTTATAATTAAACATTCGCTACTTGAGCGAGTATAGACGAAAAACTACGAGGGTGACTCAAATGAAAACTTTAAATTTGTTATAACAAATCGAAATTTTGCGCCGTTATCCCGTAAATTGGTAAGCGGGCTACAAACAGCGTCCAGAATGACCTGTAGATGCACACGTACCGCCGCAGTCGCACTTGTGACTTGCACCAGGGAAGAACAGCATTCTGTAATTCGGTTTTTGCGTAGTGAAGGTGTGAAACCTATTGAAATTCATCGACGAATGAAGGTTCAGCACGATGATGCATATTTGTCACAGCAGCATGTCTACGAATGGAGTAGGAAGTTCGCAAAAGGTGTGACTTCAGTCGAAGATGCTCCTCGTCCAGGTCAGGCACAACGAGTTGTGACTCCACAGAACATTGCAGCAGTTGAAGCCATTGTGAAGGAAAACCGCCGAGTGACACATAATGACATTGCAGCATGTTTACAGGTTAGTCATGGGTCAGCACATCATACTGTGCATGGTGTGCTCAAGTTTTACAAAGTGTCTGCGAGATGGGTGCCACGGCAGCTGACTCCTGAGAGAACGACGTGTTGGTGCTTGGGAGGAACTTCTTCGGCGCTTTGAACGACAAGGTGATGGCTTTCTTGCAAGAATCGCTACTGCGGACGAAGCCTTGGTTCACTTCCACCAACGGGAAACTAAGAGAGCGAGCAAGGAATGGCGCCATTACTCATCAGCAAAACCAAAGAAGTTTCGAACAGAACCATCAGCAGGGAAGGTTATGCTGACTCCCTTTTGGGACGAAAAAGGCGTCGTTTTGGAGCATTACATGCCTAGAGGGACCACTGTCACCAGTGCATCATGCACAGATCTAAAAATCATCTGAGGCCTGCAATCAAATCAAAGCGACGTGGATTGCAGTCAGCAGGTGTCCTCTTGCAACGTGACAATGCAAGGCCCAACACTGCCCGTACAACAGTTGCAACAATCACACACCTGCATTTTGAGTGTCTTCTCATTCACCATACTCACCAGACCTTGCCCCAAGTGATTTTCATACGTCTGGACCACTCAAAGACGTAATGGGAAGAAAGAAGTTCCGTTCTGACGAAGAGGTACGCCATGCGGTGCATGAGTGGTTGCGCGGACTACCAAAAGAATTTTTTTCTAAAGGAATTTATGCACGTTGTAAGCGCTGGAGGACTTACATTGAGCGTGGGGGAGATTGAGGGAGATTATCTGGAAAAGTGATACAGCTTTGTACCACTTCTGCACAATAAATAATATTAAAAAATATTTAAGGTTTCATTTGACTCACGCTAGTATTTACCCTATGGACAGCCAACTTTACAGGAATGATGTTCAGACTGCGCGCTGCAGGATTCTCGTTGTTGGTAGTGCGTTGTCGTCCAAAGAGCGAGGTGCCAAAGCAAGGTTGGTACCCCGCAATCTAATCACAACAGAAGACAGTCGCTGCAAGCCAGTTCGAGAAATTAGTGACACTGGCCTAGCCACGCCCAGAAACGTTTCGTTACGCCCCGCAACCTCTCTTGTACTTACGGCCGAGCACAGTACTGCTCAGCCCATTCTGCGGTCAACGAATCAGATGACAGCATCGTCCAGGAGGTGCGATCAGTGTAATAGGCAGAACTCAACGTGACAGTTATTGTAAAATATACAGTGAGTAAGAGACTTGTATTTTCATAGATCAAGTAGTAAGTTAGCTTTTAGAGACTGTTGTAAATACTCATGGCATTTTATGTATATAGATTGAAACGGCGAGTGAAAATATGAACCAAAGCAGGAATCGAAGCCGGATCTCCTGCTTACTAGGAAGGTGCGTTAGTCACTAACCCACCTTGGCACAACGGTTCACACAACTGCACGGATTACTGTGGCACGCCTTCCTCCTCGATCCAGTTAATTTAAAGTAGACTGGGGCGGTAATGAGAGTTTGCATCGACAAGGAAGGAAAACTGGTAATCCATGCAGTGGTATCAGCCCCTGTGCCAAGGTAGTACAGTGGCTAACGAACCTACCTAGTAAGCAAGAGACACAGGTTTGATTCCTGGCCTTTGTACAAATTTTCACTCGCCGCTTTAGTCTCACTCTCTCATATACATAAAAGTTTTGGATCACCCCGGTTCCTAGAGTTCCAGAACCTCTACAGAAAATTGTAACAGAGGTGAACATGTACGGCCTTTTTATTGCTCATGATAACCACACACTGCATACTGAGAGACCTTCAGAGGTGGCGGTCCAGAATGCTGTACACACCGCTACCTCCAATACCCAGAAACACGTCCTCTCGCATTGATGCATGCCTGTATTCGTCGTGGTATACGACCCACAAGTTCAAGGCACTGTTGGTCCAGTGCCCCTCAACGGAATAGATCCCTCAGAATGTTTGGTGGATCACGTCGTTCATAAACAGCCCTTTTCAATCTATCCCAGGGATGTTCGATAGGGTTCATTTCCGGAGAACATGCTGGCCACTCTAGTCAAGCGATGTCTTTATCTGGAGGAAGTCAATCACAAGATGTATACGATGGGGGTGCGAATTGTCGTCCCTGAAGAGGAATGCCTCGCCAATATGCTGCCGAAATGGTTGCACTATCGATCGGAGGAGGGCATTCACGTATAATACAGCCGTTACGGCGCCTTCTATGACCCACCAGCGGCGTACGTCGGCCCCACATAATGCCACCCCAAAACATCAGGGAACCTCCACCTTGCTCCACTCGCTGGAAAGTGTGTCTAAGGCGTTCAGCCTCACCAGTTTGCCTCCAAACACGTCTCCGACGATTGTGTGGTTGAAGATATATGCGACACTCATCGGTGAAGAGAATGTGATGCCAGTCCTGAGCGATCCATTCGACATGTTGTTGGGCCCATCTCTACCGCGCTGCATGGTGTCGTGGTTGCTAAAGATGGACCTCGCCATGGACGTCGGGAGTGAAGTTGTGCATCATGCAGCCTATTGCGCACAGTTTGTGTCGTAACAGGACGTCCTATGGCTGCACGAAAAGCATTATTCAACATAGTCAGGGTCCCTCCGAGCCATAATCCATAGGTAGCAGTCATCCACTGCGGTAGTGCAGCCTAAGCGAGGCATGTCATCGACAATTCCTGTTTCTGTGTATCTTCTTCATGTCCGAACAACATCGCTTTGGTCCACTCCGAGCCGCCTGGACACTTTGCATGGGGGCTTAATAAAACTTTATGCGAATAATTCTAAATTTTTAGTAGCTGTATGTACGATTACGAAGTCTCGTAAAAGGTTAGCCCTGACTAGTATTAGTACGCAATCTGACTGCATAGAATAACAACAAAGAATGAAAGAAAACTTCCGTTAACACAGTTAATTAATTAAGTCCCCAGCAACTATAAAACCTACGAAACAACAAAACACAAGTGTAGCTGTTCTGTGTGTGGAAGTGATTCAACGTACACATCTGGCACGGTTCTTCCTCAATAAGACCAGATATTTTAAACACCATTTATACTGAAGTAATTAAAAAAACCAGAAATACTATAATTGCACATAGAAACCAGAAATACAGTCTAATACACGAACACGAGCCAGATGCTTTGTTGACTGAACCTGTGACCAAGAGGCATTATTGTTTAAGACATTGAAATAATAAAAAACGGAATTTATTACCTTTATATATATTGACGAAAAGCACACTCTGATCATTACAGCATCCCCAATCCAATAACATCTGGTGTCTAGCCCATCAAACCAATACTACAAATTCTGAACAAGCACTCACTACCGCAACTTCTCAACTACTACTCACCACTGCTACATCTCAACAAGCACTCTCCACGACGACTTCTCGCCAAGAACTGCCAGTGGAGGCGGCTGAATAATACTCTCAGGCGCAATCTCTGGCGCTGTGGCTCAGTGTAGACACCTTTCATATGCCCCTCCTCCATGGGCCAGAATTTGATGGTATTTTTGCATTGGTGGTGAAAATACCACCAAATTCGTACAAAAAAATACAGACAAAAATAAAAGATAATATTAATAAGTAAATATCACTTCACTAAATAAATTTTGGCTTTGCACTGACCATTCCATAACCTAATATATAAAATACAGTAAGGAATACAAATGCTTTCATACATGTGATTTTACATAATAGTTTACACAAGTACCATTCAATCAATGGCACCAGAAATGACGAACAGGTGCAGATAAGAATCTCATAACATTTCATAAGCAGTAAACACACAAAAAATCAGTTTTTACAAATATTCACATAAAATCTTGTCAATATATCAATAAACAAGTAGTTGACAATTCCAGCAGTAGCACCCAGCATTGGTCAACATGTGCAGACACCAACAAGTGACATTATTTCAGTAGAAGCAGTCCATCAGTGGCACCCGCAATGTTGAGCAGGTGCAGACACCAACAAGTGACATCATTTCAGTTGAAGCAGTTCCATCAGTGGCACCCAGTATTGTTGAACAGGTGCAGACACCAACAAGTGACGTTATCTCAGTAGAAGCAGTCCATTAGTGGCACCCAGTAATGTTGAACAGGTGCAGACACCAACAAGTGACATCATTTCAGTAGAAGCAGTCCATCAGTGGCACCCAGTAATGTTGAGCAGGTGCAGACACCAACAAGTGACATCATTTCAGTAGAAGCAGTTCCACCAGTGGCACCCAGCAATGTTGAACAGGTGCAGACACCAACAAGTGACATTATTTCAGTAGAAGCAGTTCCATCAGTGGCACCCAGCAATGTTGAACAGGTGCAGACACCAACAAGTGACATTATTTCAGTAGAAGCAGTCCATCAGTGGCACCCAGCATTGTTGAACAGGTGCAGACACCAACAAGTGACATCATTTCAGTAGAAGCAGTCCATCAATGGCACCCAGTAATGTTGAACAGGTGCAAGTAACAGTCCATAATATTCACTATCACTAATTAGACAGTTCATCAAAGTTTATCAGCAGAAATTAAACATTTCCAAGTGGCACCCAGCAATGTTGAATAGGTGCAAGCACGAAAAACAGTTTGAAGGCACACACAATTGCTTTTACAAAATAATTATCAATGCTCTTACACTAAACATACAAATTATAATAAACACACAAATGATATCAGATAATTGTCATATTAAATATTACAAATACACAAATATCAGTAAACCTATAATATTTATGGGTGTCAGTGCAAGGCACAACAAACAAGTAAAATAATATTTAGGAGATAGGTCGGTACCAATTATTTTGGATTAGGAAAGGAAAACACACAAAACACACTCACTCATCTTTCATCCACATTAAGTACTACTGTGTAATTGAATAGTGTTAACTGTGTAAATGCGATTCTGTGCAAAATTTTATGTTCAACATGTGTATCAAGTAGTAGTGGCTGCAATGTATAACAGTCAATAATAGTTAGTCAACGTCATAGTCATCATGTCAAGACCAATGTTTGCCAAGCCAATTCAAAAAGTACGGTTTCTGAGCAACTGTCAGTGTGCCAAGATATGCAAATGCTTCCTCTCTCCAGATAAAGTATATACTGCTTAGTGATTTAACAAAGTGTGTGTGTAGACTATCTTCCTTCTACTTGAGTGTTCCAGTCTGCCAACTTCATCTTCCTTGTTCCATATAAGCCAACAAAAAAATATGCTCCTCACTTACTTTACCTCTTATCCACCAAAACTCCAATAACCATCAGCATCACATAATCTTAATACTTCAATAATACCTCTTACGTCAATACATATAAATCTTATCATCAATATCATTTACCTTACCTCTTGTCCACCAAAACTCCAATAATCATTGACTTCACATAATCTCAATACCTCAATAATACCTCTTCAATACGTCGATACATATAAACCTTATTATCAATATAATTTCACTTCTATAACAACTCTTTCCTCTAGTCAGTCTCCTCGAACAAGTACAGACAAAATCCTAGTGCAAACTTCAATTTATCATCCCATGCAATCCGAAGACACAATGTCCACACACAACCTCTGTGTAATCCATCTGACCCAAATCTTCTACTCATTATGAATTATAAAATACATTTTGGTTACCTTGTCCATCATTAAATAAAAGAAATGCATACATGACCTACACTCCTGGAAATGGAAAAAAGAACACATTGACACCGGTGTGTCAGACCCACCATACTTGCTCCGGACACTGCGAGAGGGCTGTACAAGCAATGATCACACGCACGGCACAGCGGACACACCAGGAACCGCGGTGTTGGCCGTCGAATGGCGCTAGCTGCGCAGCATTTGTGCACTGCCGCCGTCAGTGTCAGCCAGGTTGCCGTGGCATACGGAGCTCCATCGCAGTCTTTAACACTGGTAGCATGCCGCGACAGCGTGGACGTGAACGGTATGTGCAGTTGACGGACTTTGAGCGAGGGCGTATAGTGGGCATGCGGGAGGCCGGGTGGACGTACCGCCGAATTGCTCAACACGTGGGGCGTGAGGTCTCCACAGTACATCGATGTTGTCGCCAGTGGTCGGCGGAAGGTGCACTTGCCCGTCGACCTGGGACCGGACTGCAGCGACGCACGGATGCACGCCAAGACCGTAGGATCCTACGCAGTGCCGTAGGGGACCGCACCGCCACTTCCCAGCAAATTAGGGACACTGTTGCTCCTGGGGTATCGGCGAGGACCATTCGCAACCGTCTCCATGAAGCTGGGCTACGGTCCCGCACACCGTTAGGCCGTCTTCCGCTCACGCCCCAACATCGTGCAGCCCACCTCCAGTGGTGTCGCGACAGGCGTGAATGGAGGGACGAATGGAGACGTGTCGTCTTCAGCGATGAGAGTCGCTTCTGCCTTTGGTGCCAATGATGGTCGTATGCGTGTTTGGCGCCGTGCAGGTGAGCGCCACAATCAGGACTGCATACGACCGAGGCACACAGGGCCAACACCCGGCATCATGGTGTGGGGAGCGATCTCCTAAACTGGCCGTACACCACTGGTGATCGTCGAGGGGACACTGAATAGTGCACGGTACATCCAAACCGTCATCGAACCCATCGTTCTACCATTCCTAGACCGGCAAGCGAACTTGCTGTTCCAACAGGACAATGCACGTCCGCATGTATCCCGTGCCACCCAACGTGCTCTAGAAGGTGTAAGTCAACTACCCTGGCCAGCAAGATCTCCGGATCTGTCCCCCATTGAGCATGTTTGGGACTGGATGAAGCGTCGTCTCACGCGGTCTGCACGTCCAGCACGAACGCTGGTCCAACTGAGGCGCCAGGTGGAAATGGCATGGCAAGCCGTTCCACAGGACTACATCCAGCATCTCTACGATCGTCTCCATGGGAGAATAGCAGCCTGCATTGCTGCGAAAGGTGGATATACACTGTACTAGTGCCGACATTGTGCATGCTCTGTTGCCTGTGTCTATGTGCCTGTGGTTCTGTCAGTGTGATCATGTGATGTATCTGACCCCAGGAATGTGTCAATAAAGTTTCCCCTTCCTGGGACAATGAATTCACGGTGTTCTTATTTCAATTTCCAGGAGTGTATAACAGCCTTTAGTTTGAATAACTTTCAGTAAGTAAGTACGAGTACGGAGTGTGTATGATCATAATATTTCAGAGTGTGTTCACCACTTCAAGAATCATAGCAAAACAGAAGCAAACATGTGAAGTATTTCTTGTTTCAAGTGTCACTTGATCAATTGCTCACGAAGAATGCAGTGTAATAACTGTCAATGGTCTAAACCTAGTGTTGGTATGTCATGTCGTTAGCTTCCTTCCTATTAGCATAAATCTATATAGCTTCCATAAAACCTCCAGCTCATGTGAGTTGAATGAAGTTTCTTGTACCAATGTCGTTCGTAGCATTATAGTAGTTCATTTTCTTATCTTAAAATATAAGGCACTGAGCGTAAGCAAAACATGCAACAGCGAGTAAATATACCAGTAGAGAACAGAATGTCAGCAAGTGGATGCAGCACAATCCCTACAACGAGGCTCTGCCAAGTAAACAATCTGTAATTAATACCATAGTGTGACCTAAACTCCATGTTCGTACACCGTATATCAGCATTTCTATATACCAAATTAAAGAGTAGTTATGACAACAAAACAGAAATGTGTAAATATGCAATCCATGCGCAAAGCAGCAAATATATATCTTACATAATAAACAGGTCATTAGCATCATATCAGCATAAGCAAATAAATGTTCATATGTAATCTTAATAACTAATCATGAAGGCGCAAGCAGATAAATGACAAAGTATAACTTACAAACATAACCATATCAGCACAACTAATCAGGAGACAATTATAATTTAAATAAATAAGCACAGCAGTCATATAATAAAAAATATGTGACATCAGTGAAAAAGCATAGCAGCCATGCAATGCATAATATACACAAATACCAACCATGTTCATTAATCAATCATTGTCAAAATCAGTTAATGTACGCAAGCACGTCGCTTCACAAGTAAATTCATAGAACATGAAATTAGCACAAAGTATGAATCACGTAATTGCGAGCAGCAAATTACGTCTAAAGTACGTACCTAAGTGGAAATATGTTACCTGAAAAATAAACTCAATTAACAGTTACCTTTTTGGTTTATTACTTTTTTTTTCTTCGAAATTACATTCTTCCTGAAATTTTCTCCATAGCAAGTCCTCTTAACGTCGGAGACACACAGAATTTACCTGAAGTTCGTAAATATTTTATAGAACCGTATCCTGAAAAATACTGAACGTTAATAACATAATTTATCAAGTCACTATAGCTTTATACTGAATTCAGTCAGAGAATTTAGACTGTGTATTTGTTTACGGCTGTCAGTGCATTCGCACTGAGCGCTCGATCAGCTGTAGGTAGGCGTGACGTAAGAAGTAATTGTTTGCGGTCAACGACTGCCTTGTGCGCCGCGCAGACTTGACTGTTGCTTTGAGTATGTTCCGCCGCCGGAACACGGCGCGGTATCCTTGCATTCTCCGTGTGTTTACGTATAACTGTTAGTCATAAATTGGTAGTGGCAGCAGAAGACAACACAGCTGATGGACAGAAGCATTAGTTCGCGCAGCTGACCAAAGTATGTGAAATTCCTGTTCCTCAAATTAAAGGACTGTAGTAGCAGTATTGAAATATAAAGGGTAAAAACATTTATTTGTGTTTTGTGAGTGTCATAAATTGGTAGTGGCAGCAGAGGACAACACAGCTGATGGACAGAAGCATTAGTTCGCGCAGACTTGACTGTTGCCTTGAGTATGTGCCGCCGCCGGAACACGGCGCGGTATCCTTGCATTCTCCGTGTGTTTACGTATAACTGTTAGTTTCTCAAAAGTATGTCATTCCACAAAATTTTAACGTTCGATATATGATGTATTCCCTTAGAGCGTCGAGATTTGAGAATTTCTACTTCGACAGTGTTATCATGAATAATTTTGCGAACTCTATATGGACCGTTGTAAAGCAGAAAAAATTTGCGACACAAGCCCTTTCCTTTGTGAGACAAACGGTGAGACTTAATTAACACCTTTTGACCAACTGACAAGGTTTTTAAACGACCAGGACGTTTAGCTGATTTCTCTCTTCTAGCAGCCGCAGATGCAATATTTCGTAGAGCCAGGTTGACAACTTCAGAATGCCGCAGTTTCCGTGAAGGCGGAAAAGGAACGATTTCAGAAGTGCGATTTGTCGGTGCTTTATTTTTTAATATCAATAGAGCTGGTAAAGAAGTTGAATCATTAGGGAGTTCATTCAGAATGTTTTGAAAAATATGAAGATACTGATCCCAAGTTTTGTGATTCTGATGACAATAAAGTCGACACAATTTATTGATTTCTTTCATCCATTTCTCTGAAGCGTTAGATCGAGGGTGAAAAAGTGAAACGAAAATTGGTTTAATCTTACGACGCCGTAGAGCACGAAGCCAAAATTTTAGAGCGAAATTGTGATCCATTATCTGATATAACCTTATCTACATGACCCACTTCTTGAAGAAAATGTTTGATGAAAGCATTAGATACTGAACGAGCTGTTGCTTTGCGTAAAGGCGTAAAACACACACATTTTGATGTTAATTCCACTGCTACCAAAATGTACGCAAAACCATTAGTAGAACGAACCACTGGACCGAACAAATCGACTGCAGCCATCTCCATTAATTTCGCTGGAATGATAGGAAACAACGGTGCTCTGTGAGAAATAGTTGGCGGCTTAGCCTTTTGACATAATTTGCATTTGGCAAGAACAGATCGGCAATAGTTTTCTGTACTACAACGCCGTTTTCTTCTATCTCTTGAAATAAATGTGCACCTAGGCCTTTGTATGATGAGTCCGTCGCCAAACAAAAATCTTTAGATAAATCCGGATGTGATGGAAGTGGAGCAGCAACTAAAGCATCACGAAGTTGTTCAAATTCCGACTGAGCTTCCTCATCCCAACACCAACTAGAATTCTTTCCGGATAGTTCACATAAACGAGGTGTAGCCAAATTGTCCCATCTAACAAAGCGTCTAAGAAAATTACAGACACCAAGGAAACTACGAACATCACGTTTTGTAGTAGGAACAGCATAATTACGAATAGCGTCTAGTTTCTCTGGATCAGGGAGAATACCTTTGTAGAAATAATATGACCAAGAAATTTCACCTGAGAACGACCAAATTCAGATTTTTCCAAGTTCACAGTAATGCCAACTCTTGCAAAAATACGTAATAATGAATCCAAAATTTTGTTATGCTCGCTCCAAGAACGTTTAGCAATAAGAATATCGTCAACATGTGAAGTAATATTCTCACGAAGATAAACAGGTAAAATTTCGTTTAAACTACGAATGAATGCTGCAGAAGATAAAGTAAGTCCAAATGGTAATTTCCGAAATCAATTTTGGGTAAAATAGTCATATCTGGTTATTCTCTACCGACTCTCTAGATAGATTGATAGTTGAAGAGTTGTTTTGACAGATGCAAAGAATAGTAAAAGAGTAGGCAGCAGTGCAGAAAACTAAAAGGGAAATAGCACCACTACAGCTCGGGGCCCTGTGCACGCTACGGCACATATTCACTTAGCGTAGTGAATCCCCTGAGGACTTTAATAGCCGCACATAAATTCCAGTTTGTGACTTAGTGGCCAATTTGGTGGAAGTGCGTACATAAATTGATCTAAACATGAACATGGATGTATGTCATTCTTAGAATTGCGAAAGATCTTAAATTTCCGAACAGTTAAGAAGTGTTTATAGTCAAAGTTTTCTCCTCGTGGCGACAAAGACCTACCGCGTCTGTCCCAGTCCGAATGTCGATTATTGTCAAGTTCGCGCGCCTGGCGCTCTCTTGTTGCTTCTCGTAAATGAAATAAATTACTTTCTTCAAACCCCTCTGCTATCTGTGATTCTAAATTTCTTCTGCTGTTTTTTCCTACGATTTCGCCTTCAATGTGTTTGACTTGCTTTTGTAATGCCTCAAATTCCCTTTTGACGCGATCATTAAATTTTCCCTTATTTTCAACATGCTTATTTATGTTCTGGTACTCTTCGGTTTCTGCAAATGGCAATGGAGCTGTATCATCCGAATCTCTGTCCCCATTTAAACTAAGACTTGTCAATTTATCTGCAATCTCCTCAACTCTTTCCGATAAGTCACCTATTTGTTCTTTCTGTTTATTTACGTCTTCCGTAAGTGTCGCGACTCGGGTTTCAGCATTGACACATTTAGTAGTTAATTGTTCATACTGTTGTGTTAGGTTATTTATTCTGTCATTTGGTACGGATTCCTTGATTCTTTCAAGTATTTCTTCCTTATCGTGTGCACGTTGTAAATTTAGCTCTGAACATTTTTGTACTATCACGCGACCTCTTTCTTCCTGTTCTCTGTCCTGTTCCTCTTGTCTAATTTCTATTGAAATTAAACTGTTATTGTGAGCATTCAAAATCGGTTGTACTTCTTCTCTAATTTCTTTCTTTGATTCATCATTCATGTTTTTGAAACATGTCCTTATTTGTGAGCTTAACCGTGTTGCCATTGCTTCTATCTCGGTTTTAATTGATCTTATTTGTGAGTCGAACCGTGATCCCAAATTTAATATTGCACTCATCAACTGCTCCATATTAACTGGTTCAAAATTCTTTTCGCTCCTAACATTTCCCGTAAAACTAACTTCCTTCGGCATAGCTGTAAAGCTATCTGTGTTCGATACTATTCCAGAATCTTCTGTCATTAATCTCGTATTCTGAAAATTCTTTAATTGTGAAAAATTTTGAACTGGTTCTGGACTATTTTCCCTGCTTATTAAATTGTTTTCACCTCCATTATTCATCATACTGTTCTCCTGTGTTGGCGAGTTCGCCATGTTAACAATTTCGTCATTCTCACTATCCATCATTTTTGCCTTTTTCATCGATTGCGTAATCATTTACAAAACATAGAAAACTCGTCACTATAATAAAATTACACACAATGACACTTTATCTCCAACAATACCATTCACACGAAATGCTTCCCTCAAACACGATTAACGAACAATTGAAATCTTCATAATTGCACAAAATTGTCAAACGCGTATCCAAGGCATCAAAAATTAAATTCTGCAAAAAATACCATTAGAAGAATGACAATTACCAAATCTACACATGCAATATAGACTACAATTACTAAACTACAAATTACTACAATAATACTACTGTCTGCTATTTTCACAATCAGAAGAATTCCAAGGGACGATCCGAAGCAGCGGTCGCCACGTGCATGGGGGCTTAATTATTTAGAATGCAAATAATTTTAATTTTAGTAGCTGACTGTCCGGTTACGAAGTCTCGTAAACGGTTGGCCCTGACTAGTATTAGTACGCAATCTGACTGCATAGAATAACGACAAAGAATGAAAGAAAACTTCCGTTAACACAGTTAATTAATTAAGTCCCCAGCAACTATAAAACCTACGAAACAACAAAACACAAGTGTAGCTGTTCTGTGTGTGGAAGTGTGATTCAACGTACACATCTGGCACGGTTCTTCCTCAATAAGACCAGATATTTTAAACACCATTTATACTGAAGTAATTAAAAAAACCAGAAATACTATAATTGCACATAGAAACCAGAAATACAGTCTAATACAAGAACACGAGCCAGATGCTTTGTTGACTGAACCTGTGACCAAGAGGCATTATTGTTTAAGACATTGAAATAATAAAAAACGGAATTTATTACCTTTATATATATTGACGAAAAGCACACTCTGATCATTACAGCATCCCCAATCCAATAACATCTGGTGTCTAGCCCATCAAAACAATACTACAAATTCTGAACAAGCACTCACTACCGCAACTTCTCAACTACGACTCACCACTGCTACATCTCAACAAGCACTCTCCACGACGACTTCTCGACAAGAACTGCCAGTGGAGGCGGCTGAATAATACTCTCAGGCGCAATCTCTGGCGCTGTGGCTCAGTGTAGACACCTTTCAATTTGCCTGGTTGAGAGCCCTTCCTGGCAAAAAATAACAATGTGGACGCGATCTAACCGCGGTATTGACCGTCTAGGCATGGTTGAGCTACAGACAACACGAGCCGATTACCTCCTTTCTGGTGGAATGACTACAACTGATCGTCTGTCGGACACCCTTCCTCTAATAGGCGCTGCTCATACATGGTTGTTTATATCTTTGTGCGGTTTCAGTGACATCTCAGAACAGTCAAAAGGACTTTGTCTGTAATACATTATTCACAGTCAACGTCTATCTTCAGGGGTTCTGGGAACCGGGCTCACGCAAAACTTTTTTTGATATGTGTAAATGTATGAGGCCAGTAAAGTCTCTGAAATTGTGTCATTTCACTTGTATGAGGACTCGTGACATTGCTGTGGAAATGAACTGTACAAAGTTAAAATATTTCTTCTTATCTATGTTGTAATAAAGTGAACTAATATTATATGTGTTATAGTATTCACTCAGGCTCCTCAAAGCAGAGAACCCACCATTTTATCGACGACCGTATTTTCGACGATTACAGCAAGTAGCGTTAAGTGTCATGACTCGCCGCTAGGCGCCAGTACTCATGCGGTGACGTAGCATTGAAAGACAAGCATCAGTGTCCATTACAGCTGCAGACAGTCGAGGTGGTTCTGGACAATGTGAGCAGGGCTTTATTCATAAAGCTCTTTTATCAAAACAACAGCAACGGCGCTGCTGCTCTTCGCGACTATCGATACATCTCCTCTTTACTCACTACGGTTGAACAACATGATTCGGTGGTTCAAATTAAATAGGGATTTGGTAGTTGCTTCTGCGACAAGCCGAAGGCCAATTGCGCCATGGCGCAGGACGCAACGTGTGATCTCCAAGGAATGCGCAAGCTGTGTCAAGAAAGCTACACATTCCACCGTTCGAAAAGTGCTGAGGACATTTGTGAAATGGTACCTATAGTGTGGTTCCAGGCTTTCGTGGTTGCAGATGGTCGTCACATTGATCAAAGTTTGTAACCTGGAACTTAAAAATGGTACACAAGTAACAAATGTAGCTGTAAATGTGCTTCTTCGTATGGTTTATTCGCTATTTCACTTCTCATGTCCTTACAAATGTTCCCATCAAGTTTCATTGTCTTACGATCACACGTTTTTTATGGGCGCCCTCTCAACTAGCGGAACTTCTATTACAAGCACCCTAAAATTGCCCTTATTTAGAGTGGGTGCTCACCCTGGTCGTATAACGGGCCGCGCAGCTCGCCAACTTGCGGACCAGGTAGGTGTGTCTCACATGTGGCAAATCCGCGCGGCGTACTATACGTCTGGGGTTAGAGCGCCGTTCATTCAGGGATGTTGATTTCAGCCGCTTCTCCACCCTCGTTTAGCGAAATGATGGGGTGGTTCCCAATTTCCGCCGCAGAAAATACTGTACAGGTATACCAACATTTAGGATATGGCCTCTCAAACATCGAAGTTTACACAATTCACAGACAAGTGGCGCAGACAACTTCGTTCTCGTAAGCGGCCGTCGACTACGGCGCTACGAAGGGCATCCGTCCGCGAAGTTAAAACTAAATTTGCCTACACTTACGTACGGCAGAGTTCGTACTAGACGAGGCAAACGCGACAAAGAAGAAGAATTTACAAACGGTGCTCGAGATAAAGGCCTTCGCGGAAAGAGCAACTTGGCAGTTTCTACCATTCGTTTAACTTCGATTGGCACGATTCCTGAAATCAGTGGTTAATACCATCTTCGAATTTCTCTCGTGTATGGAGATTATTTGGGTTCAGCCCGAATTATCTTTTAGTATCTCCTACAAATCAAAACTAGATTGATTTATATACGGGGAACGAGGAGGGCAGTCAACTACCGACTCCTAAAAACTTGTCGTAAAACGGTATTCGCTTCCATACGCACTGATCACGTGGCAACTATCCTGCTTTATCTTATATGAAATTACCGCACGTGTTTACGTCAGTTATGACTTCCCTGTAAAAATGTCCTCTTTATTCCGGACTGGCGCCACACGTGTACAGAATTTCAGATATCCATTGTAATTATTGTTTTTCTTCCAAGTGGTGATTGACGTGCATCAGGACAAACCAGCAAACACTGCAGTCACTAGCTTATGGTAGGTAAATACACTCCTGGAAATTGAAATAAGAACACCGTGAATTCATTGTCCCAGGAAGGGGAAACATTATTGACACATTCCTGGGGTCAGATACATCACATGATCACACTGACAGAACCACAGGCACATAGACACAGGCAACAGAGCATGCACAATGTCGGCACTAGTACAGTGTATATCCACCTTTCGCAGCAATGCAGGCTGCTATTCTCCCATGGAGACGATCGTAGAGATGCTGGATGTAGTCCTGTGGAACGGCTTGCCATGCCATTTCCACCTGGCGCCTCAGTTGGACCAGCGTTCGTGCTGGACGTGCAGACCGCGTGAGACGACGCTTCATCCAGTCCCAAACATGCTCAATGGGGGACAGATCCGGAGATCTTGCTGGCCAGGGTAGTTGACTTACACCTTCTAGAGCACGTTGGGTGGCACGGGATACATGCGGACGTGCATTGTCCTGTTGGAACAGCAAGTTCCCTTGCCGGTCTAGGAATGGTAGAACGATGGGTTCGATGACGGTTTGGATGTACCGTGCACTATTCAGTGTCCCCTCGACGATCACCAGTGGTGTACGGCCAGTGTAGGAGATCGCTCCCCACACCATGATGCCGGGTGTTGGCCCTGTGTGCCTCGGTCGTATGCAGTCCTGATTGTGGCGCTCACCTGCACGGCGCCAAACACGCATACGACCATCATTGACACCAAGGCAGAAGCAACTCTCATCGCTGAAGACGACACGTCTCCATTCGTCCCTCCATTCACGCCTGTCGCGACACCACTGGAGGCGGGCTGCACGATGTTGGGGCGTGAGCGGAAGACGGCCTAACGGTGTGCGGGACCGTAGCCCAGCTTCATGGAGACGGTTGCGAATGGTCCTCGCCGATACCCCAGGAGCAACAGTGTCCCTAATTTGCTGGGAAATGGCGGTGCGGTCCCCTACGGCACTGCGTAGGATCCTACGGTCTTGGCGTGCATCCGTGCGTCACTGCGGTCCGGTCCCAGGTCGACGGGCACGTGCACCTTCCGCCGACCACTGGCGACAACATCGATGTACTGTGGAGACCTCACGCCCCACGTGTTGAGCAATTCGGCGGTACGTCCACCAGGCCTCCCGCATGCCCACTATACGCCCTCGCTCAAAGTCCGTCAACTGCACATACGGTTCACGTCCACGCTGTCGCGGCATGCTACCAGTGTTAAAGACTGCGATGGAGCTCCGTATGCCACGGCAAACTGGCTGACACTGACGGCGGCGGTGCACAAATGCTGCGCAGCTAGCGCCATTCGACGGCCAACACCGCGGTTCCTGGTGTGTCCGCTGTGCCGTGCGTGTGATCATTGCTTGTACAGCCCTCTCGAAGTGTCCGGAGCAAGTATGGTGGGTCTGACACACCGGTGTCAATGTGTTCTTTTTTCCATTTCCAGGAGTGTATATATTTATTTACCTATCATATGGCATATACAACACTGGCCATTAAAATTGCTACACCACGAAGATGACGTGCTACAGACGCGAAATTTAACCGACAGGAAGAAGATGCTGTGATATGCAAATGATTAGCTTTTCAGAGCATTCACATAAGGTTGGCGCCGTTGGCGACACCTACAATGTGCTGTCACGAGGAAATTATCCAATCGATTTCTCATACACAAACAGTACTTGACCGGCGTTGCCTCGTGAAACGTTGATGTGATGCCTCGTGTAAGGAGGAGAAAGGCGTACCATCACGTTTCCGACTTAGATAAAGGTCGGATTGTAGCCTATCGCGATTGCGGTATATCGTATCGCGACATTGCTGCTCGCGTTGGTCGAGATCCAATTACTGTTAGCAGAATATGGAATCGGTGGGTTCAGGAGGGTAATACGGAACGCCGTGCTGGATCCCAACGGCCTCGTATCGCTAGCAGCCGAGATGACAGGCATCTTATCCACATGGCCGTAACGGATCGTGCAGCCATGTCTCGATCCCTGAGTCAACAGATGGGGACGTTTGCAAGACAACAACCATCTGCACCAACAGTTCGACGACGTTTGCAGCAACATGGACTATCAGCTCCGAGACCATGGCTGCGGTTACCCTTGACGCTGCATCACCGACAGGAGCGCCTGCGATGGTCTACTCAACGACGAACCTGCGTGCACGAATGGCAAAACGTCATTTTTTCGGAAGAATCCAAGTTCTGTTTACAGCATCATGATGGTCGCATCCGTGTTTGGCGACATCGAGGTGAACGCACATTGGAAGCGTGTATTCGTCATCGCCATTCTGGCGTATCACCCGGCGTGATGATAGGGGGGTGCCGTTGGTTACACGTCTCGGTCACCTCTTGTTCGCATCGACGGCACTTTGAACAGTGGACGTTACATTTGAGATGTGTTACGACTCGTGGCTCTACCCTTCATTCGATTCCTGCGAAACCCTACATTTCAGCAGGATAATGCACGACCGCATGTTGCAGGTCCTGTACTGGCCTTTCTGGATACAGAAAATGTTCGACTGCTGCCGAGCCAGCACATTCTCCATATCTCTCACCAATTGAAAACGTCTGGTCAATGGTGACCCAGCAACTGGCTCGTCACAATACGCCAGTCACTACTCTTGATGAACTGTGGTATCGTGTTGAAGCTGCATGGGCAGCTGTACCTGTACACGCCATCTAAGCTCTGTTTGACTCAATGCCCAGGCGTATCACATCCGTTGTTACGGCCAGAGGTGGTTGTTCTGGGTACTGATTTCTAAGGATCTATGCACCCAAATTGCGTGAATATGTAATCACATGTCAGTTCTAGTATAATATATTTGTCGAATGACTACCCGTTTGTCATCTGCATTTCTTCTTGTGTTGCAATTTTAATGCCCAGTAGTGTATTAAGAATTTTTTAATCACAAGAATACCCCTGTATAAAATTAGGGAGCTATTATATATTAACACTTCAGCAAATACCAAGGTATTCTATGTAATTTACCACTTCACTCGTCACTTTCAGGGTATTTCCGGAAGGACCGTTGTAGGCACGTGGATGACTTGTTAATACAATATGAGCAACTGTCTGTTGTTTAGTATCAGTCACAAGCGAGCGGTGAAGATTTCCCCCGTTTCTGGAGATTGTGGCCCGTTGAGATGCCTTTAACAGTACTCAAAATTGATCAGAGCTGGTCGAATCCAAACAATTTCTCGGATGCTGAGTAATATCAGGCGTTCTGGGTGAAAGTTTTGTTACCAAAAGTGTTTCCAATAATCAATAGCCGGCCGTGGTGGTCTCGCGGTTAAGGCGCTGCGTCCGGAACCGCGCGACTGCTACGGTCGCAGGTTCGAATCCTGCCTCGGGCATGGATGTGTGTGATGTCCTTAGGTTAGTTAGGTTTAAGTAGTTCTAAGTTCTAGGGGACTGATGACCACAGAAGTTAAGTCCCATAGTGCTCAGAGCCATTTGAACCAATAATCAATAGTATTGAATTCTTCGTCTAGAATCCTAGCTACGATAAAGTAGGATGTCTTGATCTCAATCCTTCTCACTTCACAGAGTACAGTATTGGAAGATCAGGGTTATCGACGTCCTCCCGATGGCAACGTAATAGCGTACTCTTCCGATACCAAGCGGCTGACTTTAACTCAATATAGATTATCATTATTTGGGAGCAGATCATACTGACCCACTAACGATGCTCATGCATCCGCCAAGTCGTACATTTATTTTCTTTGCGCATGGAGTATTAAACTATGTGTGATCTTGCGGGCACTGGAGTAGATGAGACGTTCTTCCAATGCCAAATTTCTTGTCTGTTCCGATTCTCTGAGTGCCCTTCACGCTATACGACATTAGTATCCAGCAGGATGCCCTCCTCCAACTATAGCGACTGGGAAAGGTGGTTCTTTCTGCTGGGTACCACTGCCAGATGAATATTACAGGCAACGGAAGCGCGGATCTAGAGGCATGGGCGAGTGTAGTAATCCTCAGTTATTTCAGTGTGGCATTCCCCTGAACGTTGTAGTCTCGCTGTTGAGATGCCGAGTCTTGGGACGGTGGTGGAAGGACTAGTAACTGGAAGTCACGGACAATGAGCTCCGTCTAGTAAAGCCCACAACGCGGCCCTTGCGTATCTCCTTCCAGCTACGTGGGTGGGACGAGGATCTCCTCATTCGTCTTCGCGTAGGCCACAGCCCTATGACGCCTGATTTCTTGCTCCAGCGAGAGGCCCTACAATGTGTGGTGCTTATGGCGTACGGATTACTGTGTGTCACATTTTATTGGATTGTATTTTATTTTCGGATCAGCGGGCCGCGGCGATTTTGCCGATGCATCTGTCCTCTATTTTAAGTAACGTTCAAACGGATGTGGTTCGAATTTTATGAACTGTCCAATATCTTTCCCAAAATTTTAGGGAGATGGTTTTAATATGTTAACAAGATGCCTGGCCCATCCACGTTTTTTTGTAAGTAGTCAGCCAGTTACATTTCTCTGTGCCTTTCTTTTTGCTCCTTTGTCATTTTACTCGTCTTTTAATCTCATATATACCAACATTTAGGATTTTAAGGAGATGGGACCTGGATAAACTGAAAGAACCAGAAGTTGCAGAGACTTTCAGTGAGAGCATTAGGGAACGGTTGACAAGAACGGGGGAAAGAAATACAGTAGAAGAACAACTGGTAGCTTTGAGAGATGAAATAGTGAAGGCAGCAGAGGATCAAGTAGGTAAAAAGACGTGGGCTAGTAGAAATCCTTGGGTAACAGAAGAAATATTGAATCTTATTGATGAAAGGAGAAAATATAAAAATGCAGTAAATGAATCAGACAAAAAGGAATACAAAGGTCTCAAAAATGAGGTTCTAACATTCTGCGTGGTGTCTGTTTGTTCTATATCGTGTCTCCCTACCACTTTCGCGCAACGACGCTCTGAGCGAGTTTTTTAGGGAATTGACTAGTTTGAACCTGGGACCTGTTGCTGGTAAGGAGACGCCAGACCACACATGACATGCAGAATTCAGAAGAGTTCAGTGAGACTAACGATGATATAACCAAATACTTAATGATTTCAGCGTCAGCTCCACTGCACTCCCAGTAAAAGAATCTTAATACAAACTAAATTTAGTGGAAGGGGTTCAAGGCTTTCCTATTTTTAGTTAGCTGGAAAAAAATATTCGAAAAAGCAGTTAAATTTACCATTGGAAATTTTATTCTACTCACAAAATATTGTTTATAAATTGCACTACTGATAAAAGGAAATGTTTTAATACAGGATGGTAAAAACCAACTGCTTTCACCAAAAATGTGAACGAATATTCCCTGAGTGGGTTTCCAAGTTCTACAATGGATCGAAGGATGACCTATGCCATATCACATCTATAATCTAGGTTTAAATTAAGTTTCACAAGAGAGAAAACTACCAAAATGGTCTACAGTGACCCTCAATTATCTTTAATTGCTTACCTAACTTGTCGTAAATTACAGTGCCTGATGTGGCTTCTCAATACCTATACAACAGAAAAATCATCGAGTTTCAGATTTTTACTTCAAGTGGCAAATGTGAACACCCTGAGCTTTATTTGACGATCGACACTAGTATTATGTAAAAAGGGGGTGTGACAGATGATACTTCTGCAGTTCTGAGTGAAGCTTTATGCGCTGTTATGCGGCATCGCGTGCGTTCATTACCCTGTCGGTGTTCGTCAGGGGGCGGCGGCAGCACAGCTCCGCTCACCTCGCCGTCTCTGAAGCAACTTTCTCCTAACTTCTCCTAACTACAATTTACCGAAGTTGGTTTAGAAAAAACTATCTGGCTGTGTTTTCATCTGACCAATCAGGGCCTCAATGTTAACCTCAAGCTCCGCCTACAAAAATTCTGTCCATCCAATGAGAAACGTTATACTTTTCGTGGTGGGGCAATGTTTTTAAAGTTTGCAACGTAACAGAGACTCGAAAAAGTCTCACGCTAAAACTTGCGGGTGGTGTAGCCCTTTTTGTGTTATCGTAAGATCTATACTGTTCTTCTGGAGGGCGGTCCTAGCGATTAGCTGGCAACGTGGGTGTCCGACCGTCCCTTATCGTAGGGCCTTCCAGCTTAACACGGTTCTGCTCTCGGCTTCTGTTCTCGTTTCTCCCCTCGGAACTGTGTCTGTCTCACGGTGGGAAGGTATGACATGCATTTAGGCATTCTTGTGTCAGTCTGTGGTATTCCATTTGCTCACTCGTTACTCGTATTACTTTGGTTAATTTAATGTCACGATTTATTCGAAGCTATGTGACATACTACTAGATTTGCTTATCATGTCAGGGTTCTCATGGAATGCGTTGGATTTGCCTGACACCTTACAAGGTCGACAGGAAGTGCAAAATGGCTAAGCAGGGATGGCTAGAGGACAGATGTAAGGATGTAGAGTGTTATATCACTAGGGGTATGATAGATACATCTTACAGGAAAATTAAAGGGACCTTTGGAGAAAAGAGAACCACATGTGTTAATATCAAGAGCTCAGATGCAAACTCAGTTTTAAGCAAAGAAGGGACATCAGAAAGGTGGAAGGAGTATATAGAGGGTCTATACAAGGGCGATGTACTGGAGGACAATATTATGGAAATGGGACGTGGATCAAGATGAAATGGGAGATATGATACTGCGTGAAGAATTTGACAGAGTACTGAAAGACCTAAGTCGAAACAAGGCCCCGGAAGCAGACAACATTAAAACTACTGATACCCTTGGGAGAGCCAGTCCCGGCAAAACTTTACCAACTGGTGAGGTAGATGTATGAGACAGGCGAAATACCCTCAGCCTTCAAGAAGAATACAATAATTCCAATCTCAAAGAAAGCAAGTGTTGACATATGTGAACATTACCGAACTATCACTTTAATAAGTCACGGCTGAAAAATACTAACACGAATTCCTTACAGACGAATGGAAAAACTGGTAGAAGCCGACCCTGGGGAAGATCAGGTTGGATTCCGTAGAAATGTCGGAACACGTGGGGCAATACTGACCCTACGACGTATCTTAGAAGAAAGATTAAGGAAAGGCAAACCTACGTTTCTAGCATTAGTAGACTTAGAGAAAGCTTTTGACAATGTTGACTGGAATACTCTCTTTCAAATTCTGAAGGTGGCAGGGGTAAAATACAGGGAGCGAAAGGCTATTTACAATTTGTCCAGAAATCAGATGGCAGTTACAAGAGTCGAGGGACATGAAAGGGAAGCAGTGGTTAAGAAGGTAGTGAGACAGGGCTGTAGCCTCTCCACGATGCTATTCAATCCTTATATTGAGCAAGCAATAAATGAAACAAATGAAAAGTTCGGAGTAGGTATTAAAATCCATGGAGAAGAAACTAAAACTTTGAGGTTCGCCGATGACATTGTAATTCTGTCAGAGACAGCAAAGGACGTGGAAGAGCAGTTGAACGGAATGGACAGTGTCTTTAAAGGAGGATATAAGATGAGCATCAACAAAAGCAAAACGAGGATAACGGAATGTAGTCGAATGAAGTCGGGTGATGCTGAGGGAATTAGATTAGGGAATGAGACACTTAAAGCAGTAAAGGAGTTTTGCTATTTGGGGAGCAAAATAACTGATGATGGTCGAAGTAGAGAGGATATAAAATGTAGACTGGCAATGGCAAGGAAATCGTTTCTGAAGAAGAGAAATTTGTTAACATCGAGTATAGATTTAAGTGTCAGGAAGTCATTTCTGAAAGTATTTGTATGGAGTGTAGCCATGTATGGAAGTGAAACTTAGACGATAAATAGTTTAGACAAGAAGCGAATAGATGCTTTCGAAACGTGGTGCTACAGAAGAATGCTGAAGATTAGATGGATAGATGACATAACTAATGAGGAGGTACTGAGGAGAATTGGGGAGAAGAGAAATTTGTGGCACAACTTGACTAGAAGAAGGGATCGGTCGGTAGGACATGTCTGAGGCATCAAGGGATCACCAATCTAGTATTGGAGGACAGCGTGGATGGTAAAAATCGTAGAGGAGACCAAGAGATGAATACACTAAGCAGATTCAGAAGGATGTGGGTGGCAGTAGGTACTGGGAGATGAAGAATCTTGCACAGGATAGAGTATAGCATGGAGAGCTGCATCAAACCAGTCTTTGGACTGAAGACCACAGCAACAACAACAACATAGTTACTTTTACTATTTCTCCGTTGTTATAGCTCACATGAGGTAGGGTGTTTGTGATGTCAGTTCGAGTGTATTTGATTTTATCCACTTTCTTTTGTTTTAATGAGTGTAAAGACGCTGATAACCTCACCGCCAGCGCCCATTAGCTCCAGCACACACACACACACACACACACACACACACACACACACACACATCATTAAACCACACACAAAATACTCTGCTTTTGAGTACACCAATCTGAGTGCCGATTCTGGATTCCCAGCTAGTGCCACAAATCTTTTGGACAACGTTATTCTGCTCTTGAGTTAAATAGAAGTTCGCATCAAGTGTTCTACTTAGGATTATCCCAGAATATTGTTGATGCATGTTATGATAAAGTTTGTCTCCCTGTAAATAGACATCAAAGGTTCTGTGTGATAATTTACTGAACAGATGAATACTCGCAACATCTGTCTGCGTTAGACTGAACCGATGCACTAATTCACCACACGGTTACATCGACAGCACGTACTGCATGACTCACAAACTGGGCTTCACCCGGTATAGCTTAAAAAGTTCCAGAGAGTCTTAGTACACGTCATTTTACTTGCCTCAGTGTCTTCCTGTAGCTTTACAGTCGCAATGTGCCCAGACACTCGCTCTGATGACTGCTATACCTTTTATAATGGTTTTATGATACATATGCAAATGTGAAGTGGTAATGTGTAAGATACAGAACCCCCACGGTACATAATTTTGAGTATCTTCTATGAAATGGGGGCTATATGTTTCGAAAACGTTTATTCGTCCACATCAAATCAATGGTTTTAAACCACGTAGAAAGCAGTTTTGAACTTAAATAACATAGAAAATACTTTTCGTTACAGTTCCTGACTATATTTGGTCTGTTTTAGTTGCGGTAAAAGTTTTTACATTCGCAGCTCGTTCACACGTGTTGTCGCTGACACAGAGGTTTTTCCTTCGTACATTACTGTTATTATTATTGTGAAGAAAAGTGGTTTTACTCGCTGTACATGAGGGCAGACAAATAAAAATGAGTCGGATGAAAAAAAATGTATTATTTCAAAACTAATAGCCATAACTGTTAATACGATAGATTTATCCCACTGTGAGACAAGACGGTGCTTTTGTGGAAAAATGTTTTGGGTTGGCTGCTAAGCAACAGTTGTTCTCAGGCTTGCATCTATTGGGCTTGTTTCAAATGGCTCTGAGCACTACGCGACTTAACTTCTGAGGTCATCAGTCGCCTAGAACTTAGAACTAAATAAATCTAGCTAACCTAAGCACATCACACACATCCGTACCTGATGCAGCATTCGAACCAGCGACCGTAGCAGTCGCTCGGTTCCAGACTGTAGCGCCTAGAACCGCACGGCCACTCCGGCCGGCTTGCATCTATTCGCCCGGATGAAATCGACACCCACGAATACTTTCCTTCAGGGCTCAAAAAAATGGAAATTGAGTGGGAAGACATTGGGACTGTATGGAGGATGTGTAAGCTATTCCCAGCGTAGCCGAAACAACCTTGATACCACGGACGACATCACTTATTAAGACTTCTTGCAACAACTGAATTCGTTGAACCAAAATATCAAATTCACATTCCACATATAAGAAAATATCGTGTAAAATGAAGAAAAGGTTAGACGCTAAGAACAGCGTCTACCGTAAACCGATGTATGCAGATTTGTACTTTCATGCTTCCAGTTGTCATGCCCCCTCGCAACGAGGTGTTCTAAGAACACTGTCTGACCAAGACAGTCTTGCAGCCGAACTGCAGCACATATAGGCCGTGTCTCGTATGTAAGATTACAGCAACCACCAGATACAACGTGCTATAAGAACGAAGAAACCAAGGCCACTGCCTGCTGAGGACGAAGAGAAACTTGTTACGACAGCAATTATCCCATACCTCGGCGATACATCGGCTAAAACAGAAAGAATACTGCCTAAATGCCCATCATCCAAGACGAAAGCCGTGTTTGGCTCAATTATGGATGACCTAGAACCCAAGAAACGGGGAATCTACCTATTTCCTGCCAGTGTGGGAAAAGACCTCTGGAGAGAGGGAAGGGATGTAATGGCGGAGCCGGCCAGAGTGGCCGAGCGGTTCTAGGCGCTACAGTCTGGAACCGCACTGACGCTACGGTCGCAGGTTCGAATCCTGCCTCGGGCATCGATGTGTGTGATGTCCTTAGGTTAGTTAGGTTGAAGTAGTTCTAAGTTCTAGGGGACTGATGACCTCAGAAGCTACGTCCCATAGTGCTCAGAGCCATTTGAACCATTTTTTTGTAATGGCGGCGCCCAAAGGTCATAGGGAACGCCTGAAGATAGTATGATGTCGGCTTGGCGAAATATCGCACTATTTTGACTATGCTCTCCTGGTGAATACCTGAGAAATATTTAAAATCTTATTACGCAGAGAAAACGTAAAATCATAGATCAGATGCACTCCCACTAATCTGAACTGTGGACTAACATTTGACCTACCCACTGCCAGAATGTGTTACGTGATACAAACGATTAACATCCTTACAGAAGGTAAGGTAAATAGTCACTATTCAAAGCTAATTTTGGCAATCACCTAGACAGTCATGTCTTACGAGTTCCTGTATCTAAGCACATACATTGTCCCGGGGCGGTTTCAGTCACTTTAACACAATACACGTACTTATATTCAGTCTGCTCGTTCATCTATGCCAAGCCATTCAATAATACGGGACGGCAGATAATTGGACACATATAAAATATCGCGACAGCTTACATCCACACGATATCATCGCTATGAAATCTACGAGTTTAACATGTTATGTTATTAAAGGTATAAGATCAGTTGTCTGGGACATTTCGTGGAAATGTTTGCATTCACCAAAACGACAAAAATTGGAGTTTTCCAGGAAATGGTTCAAATGGCTCTGAGCACTATGCGACTTAACTTCTGAGGTCATCAGTCCCCTAGAACTAAGAACTACTTAAACCTAACTAACCTAAGGATATCACACACATCCATGCCCGAGGCAGGATTCGAACCTGCGACCGTAGCGGTCGCGCGATTCCAGACTGAAGCGCCTAGAACCGCTCGGCCAGAGGGTAACAAATCTTGTTTGATTGACAGCTGCGTCCAAAACTTAGTTATCTATTGTATACTACGTATTTTGCATGCATTTCTTGTAAATGTTTCTTTTTTGTTTATCTGGCGCGGAGGAATATCAGAACAAGAGCAGCTATCTATATTTCTAACGGCTGAAATAGCCTATATAATTGTTTCCAGAGGCGATAAAAAACTCATTATCAGTATTTCATATAAGTATTGACCAAATTTAAAAATTTAAAATGGTGCTATAATCCACCCATCAAGAGGTATAATCATACATTAAAGGGTGAACGCTATATGTGAAGTATCAAAGTTAATTTTGATTTTGACTCTTTAATGCATCTATGGGTGATTAAACTGAAAGTATAAAACCAACATAATTAGGGTTGTTCCTGCGTCTCTAGATAAGCAGTTTCTTGTAGCTCTAAAGTTGAGTATTTAACACATTACCAGATTGTAATCAGATGCTTGAAACTGTTTTATACATGATAATTCGGTTCTGTAGAATATTGTGTGTGGAGAGGTTTACGGTTAGTGCACTATTACTCTTTCAGTTAGAACTGGCATGACGATAACACCTTCGCGATAACTATACGTTAAAAATATGACATAATATTAAGTCTACCTTCTAAATGCTAAGGACCAGTTTTTGCCCATTCAGAACCTTTTAGACTTCATAAAAATTCTTCTTAAAACTGTTTCACAGATCTTATCAAAGCCAATTTAAGTGTACAACCAAAATGCTCTTATAACACTTTACTTCGAATAGGTTCGACAGCTTCGTTATCAAATGGCAAACATAGATCTCAAAATGGTAATGTAGAAATGGCAGATTACTAAGCTCAAATTATATTCCATTTGCAGCTGAGAGTCGGAATTTTCTAAATTGTTTATCGTTGAAGTGTTAGTATGTATAAGTGTCAATGTAAACTCTGAAATGAAAGCGTGGCAAACAAAAACAACATTTGCAATTTTTTGTTAAAAGAAATGTGACCAAGAGGTCCACAGTGGCAATAAATTAGCATAAAAGACATTGATAACTGTTTAGAGTGATAAAATGAAAACCATCTATAGCAAAAGCTTTTTGCTACCCCAATCCTGCTGTGGATCTCGTGGTGAAATACTACTGGGCATTACAATTGCTACATAATTAAGATGACGTGCTACAGACGCGAAATTTAACCGACAGGAAGAAGATGCTGTGATACGCAAATGATTAGCTTTTCAGAGCACTCACATAAGGTTGGCGCCGTTGGCGACACCTACAACGTGCTGTCACGAGGAAATTATCCAACCGATTTCTCATACACAAACAGCACTTGACCGGCGTTGCCTCGTGAAACGTTGATGTGATGCCTCGTGTAAGGAGGAGAAAGGCGTACCATCACGTTTCCGACTTAGATAAAGGTCGGATTGTAGCCTATCGCGATTGCGGTTTATCGTATCGCGACATTGCTGCTCGCGTTGGTCGAGATCCTATTACTGTTAGCAGAATATGGAATCGGTGGGTTCAGGAGGGTAATACGGAACGCCGTGCTGGATCGCAATGGCCTCGTATCGCTAGCAGCCGAGATGACAGGCATCTTATCCACATGGCCGTAACGGACCGTGCAGCCATGTCTCGATCCCTGAGTCAACAGATGGGGACGTTTGCAAGACAACAACCATCTGCACCGACAGTTCGACGACGTTTGCAGCAACACGGACTATCAGCTCCGAGACCATGGCTGCGGTTACCCTTGACGCTGCATCACCGACAGGAGCGCCTGCGATGGTGTACTCAACGACGAACCTGCGTGCACGAATGGCAAAACGTCATTTTTTCGGAAGAATCCAGGTTCTGTTTACAGCATCATGATGGTCGCATCCGTGTTTGGCGACATCGCGGTGAACGCACATTGGAAGCGTGTATTCGTCTTCGCCATACTGGCGTATCACCCGGCGTGATGATAGGGGGTGCCGTTGGTTACACGTCTCGGTCACCTCTTGTTCCCACCGACGGCACTTTGAACAGTGGACGTTACATTTGAGATGTGTTACTACCCGTGGCTCTACCCTTCATTCTATACCTGCGAAACCCTACATTTCAGCACGATAATGCGCTACTGCATGTTGCAGGACCTGTACGGTCCTTTCTGTATACAGCAAATGTTCGACTGCTGCCGTGGCCAGCCCATTCTCCAGATCTCTCACCAATTGAAATCGTCTGATCAATGGTCGCCGAGCAACTGGCTCGTCGCAATACGCCAGTCGCTACTCCTGACGAACTGTGGTATCGTGTTGAAACTGCATGGGCAGCTGTACCTGTAGACGCCATCCAAGCTGTGTTTGACTCATGCCCAGGCGTATCAAGGCCGTTATTACGGCCAGAGGTGGTTGTTCTGAGTACTGATTTTTCAGTATCTATGCACCCAAATTGCGTGAATATGTAATCACATGCATGTCAGTTCTAGTACAATATATTTGTCCAATGAATACCCGTTTATCATCTGCATGTCTTCTTGGTGTAGAGATTTTAATGGCCAGTAGCGTAGTATATGAATAGTAAGTGCGGTTTCATAACCTTCAGTTCTTGGCTAGAGTGGAGAATGTATATCTGAAATGTTCCGTAGTGGCTGTCACTAAAATACGAGTGAATTTTCTCCAGCTGGAAGGTTTGAAGGCGAACATCATTTCACCCTCTGTTTGTGCTGCAGCCGCAGCTGCCGAATTCACGGTGGTGGGTTACAGGCCCCTAGTTCGCGAGGACGCCCGCCAGAGGCAACCACAGCGGACACAAAGGCTCATTTCCGGGAAATGCCGGCTGCTCGCCCGGATGATGGATGCCTCGCTGCACAGGGATAGAGAGGAACTGTACGCTGCCGGTGCATATTGCGGCGAATATCAAAGGTGCACTGCCCCAAATAAGATCTCAACAGGTCTTGCGTCGTGTCCTAAGAGCAGACAATAACCGTTCCCGAATTGGAAATAATATTTTATTGAATTACCACGAAAATCAAGGGCAAATGTGGTACTACGTGGAAATATAAATTAAAGGGGATGCGACAGAATTATCGATTAAAACTGCTGCGCTAAGCGTTTTTACCAAAGATAGTATGTATGATATCATTTGGAATGCAGCCCTAGAAGGAATTCAGTTACAGCTGGAACGATAATTAAGACAGAAATAATGATGTTAAAGAAGTCCAATAGTACCATGATGACTCAGAATATTAGCAGCAAATGTGAACACGGTTAAGTTTAGTATAGTTATGTTTACGTTCCATGGTTAATTATATTACTACACATTCAAAAACTATTTTATGGAGTATGAAGAGATGCCCAGAAGATACGATTTCAATTATTGGTTAAAATGGCTCTAAGCACTATGGGACTTAACATCTGAGGTCATCAGTCCCCTGGAGTTAGAACTACTTAAACCTAACTAACCTAAGGACGTCACACACATCCATGCCCGAGACAGGATTCGAACCTGCGACTGTAGAAGTCGCACGGTTCCGGACGGAAGTGCCTAGAACCGCTCGCCCACAACGGCCGGCTTCAATTATTGTTTCAAGATAAGTTTATCACCTATTACATACCTCATATCAGTGACTTATTTGTCCAATGACTGAATCATCATACCTTGCTGCGCTGCGCTAAGACTGAGTGATGGTAAACATAAGCTACTTCTCCTTCCTTTCCTCCAGGTAGAATGGCTAACATTCAGGGATATGACAGGAACGATCATTCGAAGCAAAAACATTTAGTACACATGAGCTCTAAAACGCATACCTTGAGCCCTTGTTCAGAAAAAAGAGATATGTTTCTCAGTCAATAAGATGAACAAGTGCATTTATGGTAAGCAGTTCAGAGCTCTCGTTTACCGGATATTTTTTGTTGTATTAATCTAAAAACGGAAAGCAAAGATCTTGCAGCAGAATAAATTTGTTAAAGAGTATCGTAGACTAAAAAGCGCTCGAAGCTCTAAAGCGGGCCGGCCGTTGTGACCGAGCGGTTGTAGGCGCTTTAGCCCGGAACTGCGCTGCTGCTACGGTCGCAGGGTCGAATCCTGCTTCGGGTATAGATGTGTGTGATGACTTTAGGTTAGTTATGTTTAAGTAGTTCTAAGTTCTAGGGGACTGATAACCTCAGGTGTTAAGTCCCATAGTGCTTAGAACCAGCTCTAAAGCGAGACATTTTTGCTTCATTCCTGTTGTATCCAAAAATATTCACTATTCCTTTTGGGATATACTGTATTTATGAATGTTATACTTACATTAGAGTTGTGGCTGATCGTTCGCATCAAAATTTATAACGAAGTAAATATAATATGAGCCTGTTGTTAGTGTGTCTAATTGCTTAAATAGCTGCCCACAACAGGTTGTGGAGTATATTGAACATATTATCATTTTTACACGATTCTGTGCAGCAAATCTTTCTTTCTCAGTGACGAGTTACTTCAGAATGGCATCTGTGGACCGTAAGAGGTAAAGTATGTCCTCTTTTTCCACTTGTTCTCCCGTGAAATCAGATATTTTAATGCATGATTAACATTATAGTAGATATCTTAGGTGTTGCGAAACAACTCAAATCACTTAAGAAAGGCAAGCCTTCCGGTCCAGATGTTATACCAATCAGGTTCCTTTCAGAGTATGCAGACACAATAGCGCCTTTCTTAGCAATCGTATACAACCACTCACTTGACGAAATGTCTGTTCCTAAAGACTGGAAAGCAGAACAGATCACACGAATATTCAAGAAAGGAAATAGGATTAACTCATTGAATTTCAGCCCCTTATCACTCACCTCAATTTGCAGTAGAATTTTGGAGCATATTGCTGTACTGGTCAGATGTAAGAGAGGGCCTTAAGCCCTTAATCTGGTCAGGCTAAATAAGCAAATAAATAAATTATGAATCACCTTGAAGAAAATGACTTATTGATACATAACCAACACGGATTCAGAAAATATCGTTCTTGTGCAACACAGTTAGCTCTTTATTCTCATGAAGTAGTGGGTGCCGTCGACAAGGGATATCAGATCGATTCCATATTCCTAGATTTCCAGAAGGCTTTTGATACCGTTCCTCGCAAGCGACTGTTAATCATACTGCGTGCATATTGAGTATCGTCTCAGTTGCGTGACTGGATTCGTGATTGCCTCTCAGAGAGGCCACAGTTTGTAGTGATAGACGGTAAATCATCGAGTAGAACAGAAGTGACATCTGGCTTTCCGCAAGATAGTGTCATAGGCCCTCTGCTGTTCCTGATTTACATAAATGATCTAGGTGATAATCTGAGCAGCCCCCTTAGATTGTTTGCAGATGACGCTGTAATTTACCGTCTAGTAAAATCATCAGACGATCAATTACAATTACAAAATGATATAGAGAGAATTTCTGTATGGTGCGAAAAGTGGCAATTGGGACTAAACAAAGAAAAGTGCGAGGTCATCCACATGGGTACTGAATGAAAGCCGATAAATTTTGAGTATACGATAAATCGCATAGATCTAAGGGCTGTCAATTCTACTAAATACGTAAGAATTACAATCACGCGCAACTTAAATTGGAAAGACTACATATATAAAATTGTAGGGAATGTTAAACAAAGACTGCGCTTTGTCGGCAGAACACTTAGAAGACTCGACAAGCCCACTAAAGAGACAGCCTACATTACACTTGTCCGTCTTCTGCTAGAATACCGCTGCGCGGTGTGGGATCCTTACCAGGTAAGATTGACGGAGGACATCGAAGAAGTGGAAAGAAGGGCAGCCCGTTTCGTGTTATCGCGCAATAGGGGTGAGAGTGTCACTGATATGATACGCGAGTTGGGGTGGCAGTCACTGAAACAAAGGCGGTTTTCTTTGCGGCGAGATCTATTTACAAAATTTCAATCACCAACTTTCTCTTCCGAATGCGAAAATATTTTGTTGACACCCACCTACGTCGGGAGAAATGATCATCATGATAAAATAAGTGAAATCAGAGCTCGAACGGAACGATTTGGGTGTTGCTTTTTCCCACGCGCCATTCGAGCGTAGAATGGTAGAGAAGTAGTATGAAAATGGTTCGATGAACCCTCTGCCAGGCACTTAAGTGTGAATTGCAGAGTAACCATGTAGATGTAGATGTAGATCCATGTAATGTGATTTATCTAAGTTCAGTGGCTGTCCTTTTACAGCATCGATCCTTGTGTTGAAACCGTAGTCATTATCCCCCACTCTGAAGATGCTTTTTTTTTTTTTTTTTTTTTTTTGTTCACGCTTTACATCTACATCTGCATCTATACACATACTCACAAGTCACAGCACGGGCCTTGACGGAAGGTACTCTGAACTCTGAGTAGTCAGTTCCTTTGCTGTTCCACTCGCAAATAGAACGGGAGAAAAACAGCTGTCCGTACACCTCCGTACGAGCCCTAACTTCTGCTGTGCTATCTTCGTGATACATACGTAAAATGTTTGTTGGCGGCAGTAGAACTGTTCAGCAGTCAGCTTCAAATGCCGGTACTAAAACTTTTCTCAGTAGTATTCCTCGAAAATAACGTCACCTTCCCTTCGCGGATTCCTATTTGAGATCCTGAAGCATCTCCGTAACGCTTGCTTGTTGTTCGATCCGACCGTCAACAAATCTAGCAGGGCGCCTCTGAACCGCTTCGATGTCTTCCTTTAATCCGACCTGGTGCGGATCCCAAACACTCGAGCAAAACGAAGGATAGGGCCACCGGCATCCCGTATGCGGTGTCCTTTACAGATTTTACACACTTTCTCTGAATTTGAAACTTCCTCTCTGAATGTAAAGAATGACTGTGCTAGTAAAACTTCTATGTTACTTGATTTTCAAACCCCAGAATGAAACTGAACGTACTGACACTGTTTTCTCTTTACTTATTCTGATCATCACTAAAGTGACACACAAGATTTTAGTGCAACGCAATCTGATTTTCAGTCATCCCTGCAAAAGAATAGCCCTGACTAACAATAACCTATACCCTTCATTATTCACATACCCCACAAAAATCTTCGTTACTCTAACTACTGCAATAAGCGAGCGCCAATACTGCCAGCTAAAGAAAAGATTCTACTTACTGAAGGCACTAAATACTGATAGGCATATAGTTACCAAATGAAAAATTTTGATACAGAACAAACAATGCATTTACCTTAATAGCGTTCAAACGTCATTATATATATATATATATATATATATATATATATATATATATATATATATATATATTCTTGACATCCAGTTTAACAGATTTACTTTTTGTGACGGACACACGTCGAGATCGTCCACTCATATTAACATCTCAGAACTCTGGCATCTCTCTCCCCACATCCACCACTGCTGGCGGCTCACCTCCAACTGCCCAACGCTGTTCACATCCAGCTGCCCAACACTACACTGGCGAAAAACGTCTAACAACGTGTCCAACCAGCCACAGATTGCACACAGCGCAGTCAGCGATTTTAATTGAGAGCGTTACGTGGCGTTACCAACATAAAAACCTAAACAGCCTACTTACAAATTCTCCGAATAAACCGAAGTCGACCATTCGTCTTCCCTACCACAATGCACGTCCCATTTCATATCGCTTTGAGAAGTTACACCCAGGTACTTCAGCGACGTGTCTGTGTCAAGCGGGACACCGCTTATGATGTACACGAATATTATGCGTTTGTTTTTCCTCCTCATCCGTATTAAGTTACATTTTTCTACATATAGACCCAGCTTCTATTCATCACGCCAGCTAATCATTTATCTGTATAAAGAATAATAGCAGATCTACCACATTTTCCTAGGACGCTCCTGGCGATATCTTATATCTGATAAGCACTCGCCGTCGAGGCCTACATACTGTGTTCTATTACTCTCATGCTCATAAATGAAGGATAATTGCAGAATGTGGTGCCACACAACAGGGCACTACACAAAACTGGCGCTAGTAGCATAGGCACATAGGGAACACATACGACACAGATCTGTAGGACCACGGTATTGGCGATAAGTTGAGAAAACCGTCCCGAAACACATGTGCTACAAAACGCCACTCTTCCCCACGCATGTACCGCGACATGAATATGGGATATGATCACCATGCACATGTACACAGGCCACACCACGGGTTGGCATACTTTGGACCAGGTGGTCAAGCATCTGCTGGGATATAGCTTCCCATTCTTGCACCAGTAGGGGTTTGAAGACATGCAGCGATACGTCGACCGAGAGCATCCCAGACGTGCTCGATGGGGTTTACGTCTGGAAAACAGGCAGGCCACTTCATTCGCCTGATATCTTCTGTTTCAAGGCACTCTTCCACGATGGCAGCTCGGTGGGGCCGTGCGTTATCATCCATCAGGAGGAATGTGGGACCCACTGTACTCCTGAAAAGGTGGACATACTGGTACAAGATGACGACGCGATACACCTGACCTGATACAGTTCCTCTCTCAAAGACATTGCAGGGGTGTACGTGCATCAATCATAATCCCACCCCACACCATCAAACCACGACCTCCATACAGGTCCCTTTCGAGGACATTAAGTGGGTGGTATCTGGTTACTGGTTCACGCGATGAAAACCCGGAGAGAATCATTGTTCAGACCACACCTGGACTCGTCCGTGAACATAACCTGGGATTACTGTTCCAACGACAATATAATGTGTTCTTGACACCAGTCTTAACGGGTTCACCTGAGACCAGGGGTCAGTGGAATGCACCTTACAGGTCTTCGGGCGAATAAACCATGTCTGTTCAGTCGTGTGTAGACTGTGTGTCTGGAGACAACTGTTCCAGTGGCTGCAGTAAGGCCCCGAGCAAGGCTACTTGCAGTACTCTGTGGCCGTCTGCGGGCACTGATAGTGAGATATCAGTCTTCTTGTGGCTGCTGGAATCGTTGGCATAATCTAGAGAGGGCCCGTGCTACGACCTGCTGTATTTGACCAGCCTCCAGTCGCCCTAGTATTCTACCCCTCATAACGTCATCAATATGTGTTCTTTGAGCCATTTTCAACACACGGTCACCATTAGCATGTCTGAAATCGTCTACACACTTACTCGCCGCACCGTACCCTGACACGCACCAACACACCTCTGCGTGTGTGGACTGCTGCCAGCGCCACCGTGCGACGACCGCAGGTCAAATGCACCGCATGGTCATACCCCGAGGTTTAAACCCGCAAACCGCCCACCAGAGCGTTGTTTCACCATGTATCAGCATTATCCTTATTTATGAGTGTATTTTTAAGAAGTCTTCGAATCCCTCACATGTCTAGGAACCTATTCCACATGTTCGTACCATCTTAGCAGTTCACAGTGGAGAACTGCGTCAAATGCTTTCCGGAAATATAGAAATATGGAACCTGCCTGTTGCCTTTCATCCATAGTTCGCTGTATATCACGTTAGAAAAGGGCAAACTGAGTTTTTCACGAGCAGTGCTTTCTAGAGCCAAGCTAATTGTGGACATAAGCTTCTCAGTCTCAAGGAACTTTGTTACATTTTAACTGAGAATATGTTCGAGAATTCTGCAGCAGATGTTAAGTTTAATGATCTGTAACTTTGCGGGTCCGTTCTTTTAGCCTTCTTGTATGCAGGAGAAATCTGCGCTCTTTTCCAGTCGCTTGGGACTTCGTGCTGGGCAAGAGATTTGCGATAAATGCAGGCTAAGTAAGGTGCCAATATCGTACAGGACTCTTTATAAAAGAGAACTGGGAGCCATCCGGACCTGACGACTTGCTTGTTTTCAACACTTTTAGTTGTTTCTCTACGCCAGGGATGCTTATTACCATTGAAACAGGTCTATTGGGAGTCTTTAATTTGCATTTCTGGAATTTGTACATGCATCGGATGTCTCAAACGCTGAGCGACAATTTTGAATTGCTTATTATTTGCTTGCAGTCTTTGGTCAGGGTTGCTGTGTCGCTGAAAGATGCGCTTGTTTTGTCATCGCTGCTTGGCAGCGAGGAGCGCCGTAGTTCTATAGTTTAGAGTAGTAGTGAGTCAGACTCTGAGCAGAGGACTCGTGGCAATGTAGAAGTTCAGTTAAGCGCATCCGTGTTTAAGAAAAATGATTTGTGTTTGAATAATGTGAAACAGGGGAGAAAGACTCGATTAGTGATTTGGAATGACATGAGATATAATGAGGTTAGAAACGCATATGCAGAGGGATGAAGATAAAATTTTTTATTTAAGTGGACTGTAGTCGCTTCTACTTTGGAGTCATTGTTGAATGAGACCTCCATATTGGGGAACTTAAGATTTTTCATTAATGATTGAGTAGTTTTCACTGTAAGGTATTTTTCATGTTTAGTAATTACTTGTGTAGCATTTGTGGGAGTAAGAGCCTGATATCAATACCGTTTGTCAATGTTAATGAGTGTTGTAACATGAATTTTATACAAGCAATATTGTATCACATAATTTAAAAACAGTTTGTTGAAGAAATATTTCAACTAAGAGCATTGTCCACATCCTGAATCCAAGTCATTTTTATTAAGAGTGTCTTAGTCAATGCTATGTATGAAATAGTTTACTTATTGTCTGGAGCACTGCACAAAACTCCCACTGGGAGTAACAAGCGCCGCGTGTCCAAGTAATTACATTTAGAGGTAAGATATTTTCATTTCAGTAAAAGTTTGCTAGTAAAGTTGCCAACACACAGCGACCATTTCATGAACATTATTATTAGGAACATAATTAACGCACAGTGACCACTTTGTTTAGTAAAGGAGATTAAGGGTAAAGTTCAGAATTTAATGAGTTTGCACATTTTTAGAAAAATTATAAAACAGAGCCAAATTCTCATTGTATTCTCAGGGGTAGATTATTTGGTTAATCTCGCAGCTGGAACTGCACAAAGTCAACCAAAGCTAAACAACAGCAAAGTTACAACCAACCAGCCAAGCCAGTAAGAGTTCATAATCAAACGAAAATAATTTAAAAAGAAACTTCACTGCGTCGCCTATACCTGAGTATGTTCGATGGTCAAATGACGGTATGTTTGCGCAATTCTCCTGCGTTAACGATTACTTAAAAGCGAAATTTACAACTTCGTCTTTCCTTTTGCCGCCCTCCTCTGCCGCACCATACTGGTTACCGAGAGACTGGAAGATAGCCTTAGACTCGCTTAGCGACTTTACCTAGAACGAGATTTTTCTGCCGTTCCATAGTGGTCAACGAATGACTGGCTGACAGCCTTGGAATTGCTTAGTGATTTTACCTAGAACTACAATTTATCACGGGTTCTCCGCAGGATCTTTCCCTAACGTATGATGGTGTTGGTTATTGTATGCTTCGCGCGTGAATCTTTTCACAGAAGCGCGGATCTCAACTAACTTTTGGCTGTCGTCGAACCGAGTCCGTAGTTCGTGGTCTTGCGGTAGCGTTCTCGCTTCCCGCGCACTGGGTCCCGCGTTCGATTCCCTGCTGGGTCAGAGATTTTCACTGCCTCGAGATGACTGGGTGTTGTTGTGTCGTCATCATCATTCATCCCCGTTACGGTCGGAGGAAGGCAATGGCAAACCACCTCGTCTAGGACCTTGCCTAGTCAGTAGTGTGGGTCTCCCGCATCGTCCCCTACGCCCCTCATCATTTTGAACCGAGAATGCAACAAGCTGTGCTTCCTTAGCATTTTCTGAATATCGTTGTTAAATCATGATGGGTCTTTTCCTTTGTTAATTCACTTACTGGGCACATAGTTCTCGAGACCATATTTATAGTCTGATTAAACTTTGAAATTTCCTGGCGGATTAAAACTATGCGCAGGACCGCACTCGTGACCTTTGCCTTTCGCGGGCAAGTGCTACTTTCTTCAAAATGGTTCAAATGGCTCTGAGCACTATGGGACTTAACTTCTGTGGTCATCACTCCCCCAGAACTTAGAACTACTTAAACCTAACTAACCTAAGGACATCATACACATCCATGCCCGTGGCGGGATTCGAACCTGCGACCGTAGCGGTCGCGCGGTTCCAGACCGACCCGCCAGGTTAGCCGAGCGCGCTAACGCGCTGCTACCTGGACTTGGGTTGGCGCGCCGGCCCCGAATCGAATCCTCCCGGTTCCAGACTGTAGCGCCTAGAGCCGCTCGGCCACCCCGGCCGGCATTCTTCCAGGAGTGCTAGTTCTGAAGGTTTCGCAGGAGAGCTTCTGTGAAATTTGGAAGAAAACTGTGAGGACGGGTTGTGAGTCGGGGTTAGGTAGCTCAGCCGGCGTCGGCACGGTAGCTCTGCGTGTTCGGTCAGACGGCAGTTTGCCCTTTGTAATAAAAAAAAAACTGAGTGAATATCAACGATCAGCTTGAACGAATATTTTGTGACGTCCACCCAAACCAAACGCAACGACAAAAAAAAAAAAAAGGTCAGTAGAGCACTTGCCCGCAAAAGACAAAGGTCCCAAGTTTGAGCCTCTGTCCGGCACATAGTTTTAATCTGCCAGGAAGTTTCGTATCAGCGCACACTCCACTGCAGAGTGAAAATTTCATTCTGTTTAAACTTTGCCCATAATTCCTTTACGTCCATCTTAATGTAACGAAGTGATGTCAGTTCACTGTCTAAGTGAGAGGCTGAAACCTGTTTATCTGCTCTTTCAAGCAGATAAACTCTCCTAATCTTCTTCACTGATTTATTAACTTTCTTAACCATAGCCGCTATTATAACATCATAATCACTAATCCCCGCCTCGATACAGACGCTGTTCGTAGCTACAAGGTCACAGCAGAATCGGGTGATCGGTAGAAACATACAGCAGTTAATCTTGTTCCACCTAGGCCTGTTATACGCCACCAGATGACTTCACTGTCACGTCCAACTTAGATCTCAATAGAGATAAAATTTTTGTCAACTTGAATGAACACTTCCCTTCCCACAGCGTGCAATCTTTCTTTGCGATATATGTTCCATGATTGGCTAAACTTCTCAGAGTTTTCTACTTCGGGTTTCATCCAGCTCTCGGTCCAAAGGTTTGACAAGGATGTTAGGGAGGTTAGGGGAGCGACGAAAGGCAGCTCTGGGTGGTGCGGGGAGAATATTCTCAAGGGATGATCTTATTTCAGGGCTTGACCCCTCAATATTCCCAGACCACCTTCTCTACCCAGCGGTTCCTACCCCTGTAACCGACCCCGCTGCAAAACCTGCCCCATGCATCCCCCCACAACCACCTACTCCAGCCCCGCTGCTGGTAAAACATACACAGTTCAAGGCAGGGCCACATGTGAAACAACAAACGTCATTTATCAGCTGACATGCCTGCACTGCACAGCCTTTTACATTGGTATGACGACAACTAAACTGGCTGAGCGCATGAACGGGCACAGACGAACTGTCCGCCTAGGAGATATCCAATACCCAGTAGCAGATCATGCCCTCCAGCATAATTCTAGGGACCGAGGAACCTGCTACACCGTACGTGCCATTTGGCTTCTCCCTCCCAACACCAGTCCCTCGGAACTGCGGAGATGGGAACTTGCACTCAAACACATCCTTTCATCCCGCTATCCCCCTGGGCTGAACCTACGTTAACCAACCTCACTCCCATTTACTCTTCAGTCTTCTCCACTTTCCCTTTCCTCTTTAGCCATTCACACATCTTTTCATCCTACAAAGTTGTGTTTATCTTTATACTATATACCTCTTTACTTCTGTATGCATTCTCTTTGGTTTGAAGCTGCCACAGTACTTACAGTAGAATATCTTTGGCTTCCCTCTGATACCCATGCCTCCATCTTTGCTACCTTCCCTGTTTACCTTTCCCGTGTTGTTTCATAACCTGCGTTGTGAGTAACTGAATCCACTTTCCCTTCTTCCCCTATTTTCCCCTTTCTCCTCCCTGACGAAGGAACAAAGTTCCGAAAGTTAGGATATAAATTTTGTGTTCTATTTTGTGTATCTATCGGCTGTACTGAGCTGAGGTAAGTACTGGCCAGCTCCTCTATCTCTTTGTTAGTATCTGAAGATAATATAAGAACGTTAAATGAAACTCATTTCTTATTTATGTGATGGAGTGAATGAGAACGAGAAGTTAATTTTCAGCAGATTTGTCTGCAGCTTGTTAGGAGGCGGAGTCTGAGCCAAGTTGGAGGAAGAAGGCACACCGATTCACGACAGACTAGCAGGACTCTGATTAATAATACTTAACGGCGACCGAATATTCAGTTAGCAACGTTCATTGTATATAAAAGGAGTGTTCGGGTGGCAACTTATTTAACTGTTTGGTGCATGAGGTGAAGTATAATAAATCACGACGCAGCCCAAATCAACTTAAAATACTTCAGCACACCGATACTTGGCGTTAATCCGGCTAGCACACCTCCGCAACCCGAAAGAGGCTATCCAGACAGGTTTAATATCGTTCTTACTACCTTTCTTACAAAGTCGTACAACAGTCTGTCTGGAAATATGTATTACATGCATGTGGCTGAACATTATACATATAACGGAAAAATGCGGCCAATTGATGCTTACATTGTGGCGAAGAGGTTTCAGGTGACCTGTGGAATTTGAATGGAGTTGTCCGGTTCCTATGTTTCTATCTCTTTTACGTTACGGTAGCTCTTTCCCGATTCTTCTGTCATTATTTCTTCCTGTTCTTCATGACTTCTCTTTTTGGCCCTCCTACACGTCAACCTGGGGCTTTTTTGTGGACAGTAGATCTAGGTTGGCGCTCTAGTGGTTCGGATGTTGAACTGACACAGTTAGACATAGAAATGTGGGCCTCGCAGTCGACTGATGCACAAACAATCTTTCCTCTCTTGCTGGATAAGCGCATGGAAAATGTCACGAATTCATTAATAATAGTGCCACCGTCTCACACGAACCGTACAGGGGTTAGCGAAATACGCAAGTAAATGTGAATGTTTGGTGTGCTTGAAACGCCCAGCAGCCTAGAAACTTCCAGATGTGCTTATGTTGGCTCGCAATTGGTGATAACAACCAGATCATACGATAGTGATCAAGTTCAGATTCTGAGACTACCAGTTGTGTTGCGATGATGCGGACGTCAAGGCCGGCCGCTGTGGCCTAGCGGTTCTAGCCGCTTCAGTCCGGAACCGCGCTGCTGCTACGGTGACAGATTCGAATCCTGCCTCGGGCATGGATGTATGTGAAGTCTCTGTGTTAGTTAGATGATAGTAGTTCCAAGTCTATGGGAGTGATGACCTCAGATGTTAACTCCCATAGTGCTCAGAGTCATTTAAACCATTTTTTGGACGTCAAGTTCGGTGGACGTTCTTGGGAGGAGTAAGACATGTGCTGACATCTCGTTTCGCCCTCTCCATTTCTGTAATCATTCACAATAATACGTACACAAAACTGAACTTGAGAACTCACCGCTGTCATCCACGACGCATACACATCCATCCATCGCAAGATGTTGGAAACAAAAGGTTTATTCTTCAGTTTACAGTGCTAACGTGCGGAATGAGTGGACACAAGACTTCATTAGTCCAGTATGTTTCAAGCACATGAAAAACCGTAACAAAACTTAGATTTTGATTGACGACTAGGCAAAAACAGTTCCCTTCTCACTCTGTACTGATACGATATGAGGCGCACGCACTAGGCTTTTACTCGTAATATGTCAAACACACAATTATCAACAATATTTAAAAGAAATATGCTCACATTTCGCTATGCGCAAGGAATGCCACAGTATAATTTTACATACTTATTGGTCTAAAGTATTTATATGATTATTTAATGAATTGGCGTTTTACAGTGAAGAAGCTGAATTAATTAGGAAAATGGTTGTGTTGTATAATGGTTATAGGAAAATGTTGTTGTATCATGGTTATGGTAACATCTTTTAATGGCATCAGGATTTCCTACTCGAACATATCTAAGCATTATAGTAAACTCTCTTAGATTATTTCAATTTCTAACAGAACATGAGAGGATCACTGAGTCTCCCATAATAATTAGCCGAATTTTATCCCAAATTTATATATCATATATTCAGGACTCTTTTTGTCATCACTTTACTGCACTGCGCAGGACCTCTTTTATTAAAACTCCATAAATGTGTCACATTTCTCAAAGTTCACGAGAACTTTCCTCTGTAATGGTGCAGAAGTGTGACGTCGTGCGACGTGACACTCAGGTTCGGGGACACTCAAACAGCCAGATGTCGACACGTGCTAAGAAAAGGCCGCAGTTCAGAAGTTGGTGTGAGGTGTATTCTGGGTTAACAGTATCACACTGACACCAAATTTCACCTAAATTCTGCCCAGCGCCACCGTGGGCGTCACACATGTTGAGGAGGTCGTCACACCCTCTCTTACCCACATTTCACCCCTTCTTTTGACACCTCCGCGATGGAGGCCAGAACGGCGACACCGAACGTTGAAATCAGCGATGGGACGGTAATGAAGGTGGCTGGAGGCAAGAAAGCGCCAGTGAACGGCCTCACACACAGCACGGCGTCCAAACCTATGGCAGGTCAAAGACCAAAGGCTTACAAAAATTACAAAAGAGAGAGAGAGAGAGAGAGAGAGAGAGAGAGAGAGAGAGAGACAGAGAGAAAACGAGTAAAATTTTACGGCAGGCTGTATAGGAGGCGAATTCACACTCACTTTCGGTGAGGGAGCAGATATTTGGCGACGTTAATACTAACAAAATATAGACCAAAGATAGAACAAGATTCAGTTACAACTGCGTAGGCTTCTGCAGTCAAAGTCAGTTGACACAAAAATTTCCTGGGTATGGTGGCACTTCGTAATGTAAACAACTATTAATGAATAAACGAAAGTTTTGGCCACGTTTGGGTCTACTGGTAAAGATTCGAGTAATATTTAGAAACAAGTAAGAGAAAAGAATGATTACAAATGGCAATTTTTTCAAGTATAATGTAATACGAGTTGTAACTAACCAATGATAATATGTTCTGTTAGGTGATGAAATGCTAACTGATCCATCTGGCAATAGCCAAGTGCTTTGAAAAATCTCATTATCAAAGGTGTCGTGATCGATCGCCAATGTCACAGTCAAAGGTAACTGCCACTGCACAGAATATCTTTTGACCAAAGTATTGCCAAGGAAGATCATGTTATCATAAAGTGTGGAGAACCATCATTAGATTAAAGTACCAGTGTGACAGGTAGGACCGCAGTCAAAGAGTGCAGACATAATATTGGTTTGAAAACGGTGCTGTGGCAAATCATATGATGATTATGATGAAATCCCATTCTCCTTGACAGAGCGTAGGGGACGATGCGGGAGACCCCCACCACTGTACTAGGCAAGGTCCTAGCGGAGGTGGTTTGCCATTGCCTTCCTCCGACCGTAATGGGGATGAATGATGATGATGAAGACGACACAACAACACCCAGTCATCTCGAGGCAGGTGAAAAGCCCTGAACCCGCTGGGAATCGAACCCAGGCCCCCGTGCTTGGGAAGCGAGAACGCTACCGCGAAACCACGAGATGCAAACCATAATAAAACATAGTTGCCGCGAAAATACATGATGTGCTCTTTACGGCATATTAGATAATCACTTTTGCAGAGTTTTAGATCGCTACAGTATCTCAACCAGGCCACGATCTGGTGGTATTATCTGCTGCGAGAGGGACATCATTAGGAGATAGCAGGTAGGAGTCCTCTAAGGAAACTTTAAGAGGTGTGACATTTACAACCACTCTCCTTTCGTGTGTTGTCTGTCTGTGACAACCAGAAACTGTGGCACATAACTTGGTAACAGAATGGGAACCAGTAAATAATCTGAATTAGTTAAAGAAATGAAAGACAAGAACTGAAACAAATACAAGGTTAAGAGGATTAACGATGATTAATGACGTTATGCTTACAGCAGAGAACTTCAGCATACCAGAAGTGAAGGAGTCACAGCACTTGTGGACAACAAATGGACATCTAAAATAGACTCATATACTTATATTAATGAATAAGTAATAGTAAAAAGATTAATGTATAACACTAGATAAATGGCAGTGGCCACAATAAATGCACCAGGAGAAGCAAGGAAGATAAAAGGAAAGAATTTTGTTATATTTTTCAAACCGAAAAAGCCAAGTAAAACAAGACGGCGTTACATGGATGACAGCTCTCGTTGCCACTATAAACTGACGGTAATGGACCCGTGTGACGTGAGTTCTCAAGATCAGTTTTGTGTACGTATTATTGTGAATGATTACAGAAATGGAGAGGGCGAAACGAGATGTCAGCACATGTCTTACTCCTCCCAAGAACGTCCACCGAACTTGACGTCCAAAAAATGGTTTAAATGGCTCTGAGCACTATGGGAGTTAACATCTGAGGTCATCAGTCCCATAGACTTGGAGCTACTATCATCTAACTAACACAAAGACATCACATACATCCATGCCCGAGGCAGGATTCGAACCTGTCACCGTAGCAGCAGCGCGGTTCCGGACTGAAGCGACTAGAACCGCTAGGCCACAGCGGCCGGCCTTGACGTCCGCATCATCGCAACACAACTGGTAGTCTCAGAATCTGAACTTGATCACTATCGTATGATCTGGTTGTTATCACCAATTGCGAGCCAACATAAGCACATCTGGAAGTTTCTAGGCTGCTGGGCGTTTCAAGCACACCAAACATTCACATTTACTTGCGTATTTCGCTAACCCCTGTACGGTTCGCGTGAGACGGGGGCACTATTATTAATGAATTAGTGACATTTTCCATGCGCTTATCCAGCAAGAGAGGAAAGATTGTTTGTGCATCAGTCGACTGCGAGGCCCACATTTCTATGTCTAACTGTGTCAGTTCAACATCCGAACCACGACGCATACACATCCATCCATCGCAAGATGTTGGAAACAAAAGGTTTATTCTTCAGTTTACAGTGCTAACGTGCGGAATGAGTGGACACAAGACTTCATTAGTCCAGTATGTTTCAAGCACATGAAAAACCGTAACAAAACTTAGATTTTGATTGACGACTAGGCAAAAACAGTTCCCTTTTCACTCTGTACTGATACGATATGAGGCGCACGCACTAGGCTTTTAATATGTCAAACACACATTAGTTAACAGAAAAGTATCGTCACTGACTATCGATACAAGAGCATTTTGAGGAAACGATATTTGTTCCAATCAATACTTAGTAATTTCTAAAATGAATGTTTTAACAAGCTGAAGAAGGAGTAATAAAACTTAGATATAGAACGAAACAACATTCAGAGTACAGTTGTTACAAGATAAAAGATTACAACTACTCGAAGAAGAAAATAGAGAAAATAAATAATTGATAATGAAAGTCACCGCATAAGTTATTAATGAAGAATGGAAGCATAATAGTAAACTCATGTTGAGAAAAAAACAGAACCTCATGAACGACTAGAGACATGACGCTCGTATTCACGGTACTTGTACATTAGTATGTTCTGCATAAACGATTAGCATTAGAGTCACCACGGTTCAGGATGTCTCCTGTTGCCTAATAGGCACAGGGTCCGCCATGGATCCAGATAAGTTGTCCCATAGGTGATGACATCACCGAGTACAAGGCGGGAATGGCTTCCTGTGGTACAGCCATCCCTGTTGCGTTCACCTGGTTCCAAAGTTGGTTTGTGGGCGTCGGCACTGGGTGACAGCACTGCACCCATCGTCTCAAAATATCCAACACATTTTCGATTGGTGACAGATCTGGTGCTGTTACACCAAGAAGGCATGTGTTTTTGCAGCAACATGTTGTCGTGCATTGCCTTGCTGAAAAATGGAGTCTGGGGTGTTGTGCGGACAGGTTATGGCTACGGATCACAGGATGTCATTAACGTAGGTCACACTGGTCACGCACCAATTGTGATTTGTGGTTGTACCCAACACCACACCGCACCATTAGGCCCTGAGCTGGCGCTGTATGTCTCGTGCGATGTCGCTCCCCCTGTCTACGGCGAATCAGAATGAGGCCCATCATTTTCAAACAAGTAGAACCTGGATTCCTCCGAAAACAGTACCTGATGCCATTCCTATCCCCAGCGACATCGTTTCATACACAATTGCAGTCTAACATGTTTCTGCACATTCGTTGAAGATACGCAGAGAAGTGGACGACGCGCACGTGTGCAGTGCGATAGTCTACGATGTGTTCCTCTATTGCGCCAGAGGCGAGGAGGGCGCAGATCTGTCCTGCAATACCATTCGGACGAGGAGTCGATCCTGTCGGTGGGTGGTCTGAGTGGTGCTACTTGACCCATCTCGTGTTCAGTGGCCTTCCGTGAACCATTCTGCACATAATGGTTGCACTGCCGAAACACTTGGGCCCACACGAGTGGCAATTTCTCGGATGGATGCATCACGTTCTCACACACCAATGTGTGCCCTCTTTCAAAGACACTGATTTGATGGTACGGTTTGCGCATACGTCTGTGAGGCATCCTGGACGTCTGTCCACGTCACACGGGTCCATTACCGTCAGTTTATAGTGGCAACGAGAGCAGCAGGCACATTTTACTGGTAGGCATACTTAGATGGATATGGTGTCTGTTCTGATGGCCTGCAGCCGTCTAAAACGAAGTTAGAATTATATATTTATACCTTCAGCTGCTGACGGGCGTTGATATAGAACAACGGGGACAAGTGAAAATGTGTGCCCCGACCGGGTCTCGAACCCGGAATGTCCTCCTTACATGCAGATACTCTATCCAGCTGAGCCACCGAGGGCACAGAGCATAGTGCGACTGCAGAGACTATCTTACGCACCCCTCCCGCGAGACCCATATTGGCAACGTGTCCACACCACTACATTCGTAGTGCGCCCAATATATTTTTTCTCACATAGTATAAAACATGGTACTGACGCTGGTCGCTTCTGCACTACTTACGCTTGTCTATTTAGCGCTCAATACTAGGAGGACCTCCTGTTTTTGGGCAAGAAATTTCCACTCTTTAGTGGAGTACACGAAGTTATGAAAATTTATAATAATTTAAAACTGCATTCTGGACCGAGGTGCACTTTTTCTTCGATGAAGAAACCCACTCATGACAGCGTCGTAAGCTTCAAATGCCTCATACGACCCCTACAGGACTTGTGAACATTTTTAGTAAGTTAAAATTGCATTGTGGATCGAGACGCACTTTTTCTTCGATGACGATACCCACTCGCGACAGCGTCGTGAGCTTTAAATTCCTCTCTGTGATAAAGGAGCAGATGTTGGTCGAATGGTGGAACTCCACGGACATACACATATGAAAATCACAGAAAACTGAGACACGGACTAGCCCTACACATGCAGCCGGACTATCCTCCCCGCAAACCACCTGCTGGCCGACGACCCCGTGTCCCTACGCAACCGAGAAACAGAGCGTGCCTTTTTTATCAACAAACAGCACGCTTCTGCAACTCAAACAAAAAACCGCACTGTCTGTTTAAACTCCGTTGGCACGGCCAACTGTATAAGCAACCGCACCAGCAGGAAATAATGAAATAAAAATAAATACTACTTCTGAAACGCAGGTTAAATAATACTGCGTGCCGCAGATTCAGTAAGGGGTCATCGGAGGGCAATGGCTGTGTTTTGGAAGTGATGTTTTGGTACTTCCGATGTTGGCTCTGTAGTGAGTTGTGGGGCTAAAGAAGAATTCGGCGTGACAGACTATGCTGGGATTGATGTAATTAGCCATAAACTGAATGAAATCTGAGCGTTTGCAAAGTGTGGTAATGCACAGCACATTATCTTTCCTCTTAGCTCCAGAGATGAATGGAAGATTGAATCCATTTTTGAGTCATTAATTCTGAATTTTTATCTTGTGGCAACCTACACATCTCAGAGTAGCATCCTCGCTCTGCTTTCTCAATTACTTGTTGGATGTACTCCAATCCCTGTCTGCCCCTGCAGTTTTATCCTCTACCGCTCTTTCCATCACGACAGTATTTTCTCCCTCATATCTTGACAAATGTTCTGTCCTCCTGTCCCGCCTGCTTTCCAGTGTTTCCCATATGTCCCTTTTCCCTTAGACTCGCCCTCCTAATTCCTTATCTTATCAGCCCTCAATCTTCAACCTATTTATCGACAACCTTCTATGGTACGTTATCTCCTCGCCTCGATTTCCTTCTTTTTCCGTGTTCCCATAGTCCATAATTCACAACTACACAGTACTGTACAGCAGACGTACGTTCTCAGAAACATCTTCCTCAAACTAACTCCTAGCCTTTTCAGTAGTTGCAGGGGCAACATTCTGGATGATTGACTGATCTGGCCTTGTAACACTAGCCAAAACGGCCTTGCTGTGCTGGTACTGTGAACGGCTGAAAGCAAGGGGAAACTACGAACGTAATTTTTCCCGAGGGCATGCAGCCTTACTGTATGGTTAAATGATAATGGCGTCCTCTTGGGTAAAATATTCCGGAGGTAAAATTGTCCCCCATTCGGATCTCCGGGCGGGGACTACTCAGGAGGACGTTGTTATCAGGAGAAAGAAAACTGGCGTTCTACGTATCTGAGCGTGGAATGTCAGATCCCTTAATCGAGCAGATAGGTTAGAAAATTTAAAAAGGGAAATGGACAGGTTAAAGTTAGATATAGTGGGAATTAGTGACGTTCGCTGGCAGGAGGAACAAAACTTTTGGTCAGGCGAATACAGGGTTATAAATACAAAGTCAAATAGGGGTAATGCAGGAGTCGGTTCAATAATGAATAAAAAAATAGGAGTGCGGGTAAGCTACTACAAACAGCATTGTGAACGCATTATTGTGGCAAAGATGTAGGATTCGTTATGAATAGGAAGGTAGGGTAGAGGGTGTGTTACTGTGAACAGTTCAGTGACCGGGTTGTTCTAATCAGAATCAACAGCAGACCAACACCGACAACGGTAGTTCAGGTATACATGCAGACGTCGCAAGCTGAAGATGAACAGATAGAGAAAGTGTATGAGGATATTGAAAGGGTAATGCAGTATGTAAAGGGGGACGAAAATCTAAAAGTCATGGGCGACTGAAATGCAGTTGTAGGGGAAGGAGTAGAAGAAAAGGTTACGGGAGAATATGGGCTTGGGACTAGGAATGAAAGAGGAGAAAGACTAATTGGGATCTGTAACAAGTTTCAGCTAGTAACAGCGAATACCCTGTTCAAGAATCACAAGAGGAGGAGGTATACTTGGAAAAGGCCGGGAGATACGGGAAGATTTCAATTAGATTACATCATGGTCAGACAGAGATTCCGAAATCAGATACTAGATTGTAAGGCGTGCCCAGGAGCAGATATAGACTCAGATCACAATATAGTAGTGATGAAGAGTAGGCTGAAGTTCAAGACATTAGTCAGGAAGAATCAATACGCAAAGAAGTGGGGTACGGAAGTACTAAGGAATGACGAGATACGTTTGAAGTTCTCTAACGCTATAGATACAGCAATAAGGAATAGCGCAGTACGCAGTACAGTTGAAGAGGAATGGACATCTCTAAAAAGGGCCATCACAGAAGTTGGGAAGGAAAACATAGGTACAAAGAAGGTAGCTGCGAAGAAACCATGGGTAATAGAAGAAATACTTCAGTTGATTGATGAAAGGAGGAACTACAAACACGTTCCGGGAAAATCAGGAATACAGAAATACAAGTCGCTGAGGAATGAAATAAATAGGAAGTGCAGGGAAGCTAAGACGAAAATGGCTGCGGGAAAAATGACAAGACATCGAAAAAGATATGATTGTCGGAAGGACAGACTCAGCATACAGGAAAGTCAAAACAACCTTTGGTGACATTAATAGCAGCGGTGGTAACATTAAGAGTGCAACGGGAATTCCACTGTTAAATGCAGAGGAGAGAGCAGATAGGTGGAAAGAATACATTGAAAGCCTCTATGAGGGTGAAGATTTGTCTCATGTGATAGAAGAAGAAACAGGAGTCGATTTAGAAGAGATAGGGGATCCAGTATTAGAATGGGAATTTAAAAGAGCTTTGGAGGACTTACGGTCAAATAAGGCAGAAGGGATAGATAACGTTCCATCAGAATTTCTAAAATCATTGGGAGAAGTGGCAACAAAACGACTATTCACGTTTGTGTGTAGAATATATGAGTCTGGCGACATACCATCTGACTTTCGGAAAAGCATCATCCACACAATTCCGAAGACGGCAAGAGCTGACAAGTGCGAGAATTATCGCACAATCAGCTTAACAGCTCATGCATCGATGCTGCTTACAAGAATAATATACAGAAGAATGGAAAAGAAAAGTGAGAATGCGCTAGGTGACGATCAGTTTGGCTTTAGGAAAAGTAAAGGGACGAGAGAGGCAATTCTGACGTTACGGCTAATAATGGAAGCAAGGCTAAAGAAAAATCAAGACACTTTCATAAGATTTGTCGACCTGGAAAAAGAGTTCGACAACATAAAATGGTGCAAGCTGTTCGAGATTCTGAAAAAAGTGGTGGTAAGCTATAGGGAGAGACGGGTCATACACAATATCTACAACAACCAAGAAGGAATAATAAGAGTGGACGATCAGGAACGAAGTGCTCGTATTAAGAAGGCTGACAAGGCTGTAGCCTTTCGCCCCTACTCTTCAATCTGTACATCGAGGAAGCAATAATGGAAATAAAAGAAAGGTTTAGGAGTGAAATTAAAATACAAGGTGAAAGGATATCAATGACACGATTCGCTGATGACGTTGCTATCCTGAGTGAAAGTGAAGAAGAATTAAATGATCTGCTGATCGGAATGAACAGTCTAATGAGTACACAATATGGTTTGAGAGTAAATCGGAGAAAGGCGAAGGTAATGAGAAGTAGTAGAAATGAGAACAGTGAGAAACTTAACATCAGGATTGATGGTCACGACGTCAGTGAAGTTAAGGAAATCTGCTACCTAGGCAGTAAAATAACCAATGACGGACGGAGCAAGGAGGACATCAAAAGCAGACTCGCTATGGCAAAAAAGGCATTTCTGGCCAAGAGAAGTCTACTAATATCAAATACCGGCCTTAATTTGAGGAAGAAATTTCTGAGGATGTACGTCTGGAGTACAGCATTGTATGGTGGTGAAACATGGACTGTGGGAAAACCGGAACAGAAGAGAATCGAAGCATTTGAGATGTGGTGCTATAGACGAATGTTGAAAATTACGTGGACTGATAAGGTAAAGAATGAGGAGGTTCTACGCAGAATCGGACAGGAAAGGAATATGTGGAAAACACTGATAAGGAGAAGGGACAGGATGATAGGACATCTGCTAAGACATGAGGGAATGACTTCCATGGTACTAGAGGGAGCTGTAGAGGGCAAAAACTGTAGAGGAAGACAAAGATTGAAATACGTCAAGTAAATAATTGAGGACGTAGGTTGCAAGTGCTATCTGAGATGAAGAGGTTAGCACAGGAAAGGAAATCGTGGGGGGCCGCATCAAACCAGTCAGTAGACTGATGACCAAAAAAAAAAAAAAAAAAAAGTGATGAAATAAAAGAAATTATTCAGATAGTGAAGGGAGACGAAAATTTAATAGTCATGGGTGACTGGAATTCGGTAGTAGGAAACGGGACAGAAGGAAACGTAGTAGGTGAACATGGATTGGGGCTAAGAAATGAAAGAGTAAGCCGCCTGCTAGAATTTTGCACAGAGCATAACTTAATCATAGCTAACACAATCTGTTGGTTATGAACTGTAGATTAAAACTGAAGAAACTGCAAAAAGGTGGGAATTTAAGGAGATGGGATCTGGATAAACTGACTAAACCAGGGGTTTCAGAGAGAGCATAAGGGATCAATAGACAGGAATGGGGGATAGAAATACTGTAGAAGAAGAATGGGTAGCTTTGAGAGATGAAGTAGTGAAGGCAGCAGAGGATCAAGTAGGTAAAAAGGCGTGGGCTAGTAGAAATCCTTGGGTAACAGAAGAAATATTGAATTTAATTCATGAAAGGAGAAAATATAAAAATGCAGTAAATGAAGCAGGCAAAAAGGAATACAAACGTCTCAAAAATGAGATCGACAGGCAGTGCAAAATCGCTAAGCAGGGATGGCTAGAGGACAAATGTAAGGATGTAGAGGTTTATCTCACTAGGGGTAAGATAGATACTGCGTACAGGAAAATTAAAGAGACCTTTGGAGAAAAGAGAACCACTTGTATGAATATCAAGAGCTCAGATTGAAACCCAGTTCTAAGCAAAGAAGGGAAAGCAGAAAGGTGGAAGGAGTATACAGTGGGTCTATACAAGGGTGATGTACTTGAGGACAATATTATGGAAATGGAAGAGGATGTAGATGAAGATGAAATGGGAGATATGATATTGCTTGAAGAGTTTGACAGAGCACTGAAAGACCTAAGTCGAAAAAAGGCCCCGGGAGTAGACAACATCCCATTAGAACTACTGACGGCCTTGGGCGAGCCAGTCTTGACTAAACTCTACCATCTGGTGAGCAAGACGTATAAAGCAGGCGAAATACCCTCAGACTTCAAGAAGAATATAATAATTCCAATCCCAAAGAAAGCAGGTGCTGACAGATGTGAAAATTACCGAACTATCAGTTTAATAAGTCATGGATGCAAAATACTTACGCTAATTCTTTACAGACGAATGGAAAAACTGGTAGAAGTCGACCTCGGGGAAGATCAGTTTGGTTTTCGTAGAAATATAGAAAAACGTGAGGCAATACTGACCCTACGACTTATCTTAGAAGCTAGATTAAGGAAAGGCAAACCTACGTTTCTAGCATTTGTAGACTAAGAGAAAGCTTTTGACAATTTTGACTGGAATACTCTCTTTCAAATTCTAAAGGTGGCAGGGGTAAAATACAGGGAGCGAAAGGCTATTTACAATTTGTACAGAAACCAGATGGCAGTTATAAGAGTCGAGGGGCATGATGGTTGGGAAGGGAGTGAGACAGGGTTGTAGCCTCTCCCCGATGTTGTTCAATCTGTATATTGAGCAAGCAGTGAAGGAAACAAAAGAAAAATTCGGAGTAGGTATTAAAATCCATGGAGAAGAAATAAAAACTTTGAGGTTCGCCGATGACATTGTAATTCTGTCGGAGACAGCAAAGGACTTGGAAGAGCAGTTGAACGGAATGGATAGTGTCTTGAAAGGAGGATATAAGATGAACATCAACAATAGCAAAATGAGGATAATGGAATGTAGTCGAATTAAGTCGAGTGATGCTGAGGGAATTAGATTAGGAAATGAGACACTTAAAGTAATAAAGGAGTTTTGCTATTTGGGGAGCAAAATAACTGATGACGGTCGAAGTAGAGAGGATATAAAATGTAGACCGGCAATGGCAAGGAAAGCGTTTCTGAAGAAGAGAAGTTTGTTAACATCGAGTATAGATTTAAGTGTCAGGAAGTCGTTTCTGAAAGTATTTGTATGGAGTGTAGCCATGTATGGAAGTGAAACATGGACGATAAATAGTTTGGACAAGAAGAGAATAGAAGCTTTCGAAATGTGGTGCTACAGAAGAATGCTGAAGATTAGATGGGTAGATCACATAACTAATGAGGTGGTATTGAATATGATTGGGGAGAAGAGAAGTTTGTGGCACAACTTGACTAGAAGAAGGGATCGGTTGGTACGACATGTTCTGAGGCATAAAGGGATCACCAATTTAGTATTGGAGGGCAGCGTGGAGGGTAAAAATTGTAGAGGGAGACCAGGAGATGAATACACTAAGCAGATTGAGAAGGATGTAAGTACTGGGAGATGAAGAAGCTTGCACAGGATAAAGTAGCATGGAGAGCTGCATCAAACCAGTCGCAGGACTGAAGACCACAACAACAAACAGCAATGTACCCGAATTAAATTTACTAATAGAAGAATGTGACGAGCACTATGAAGGAAACCACGAGAAAGAACGACGACAATGCACACAACTCTCAATACGAACTCAATTGCGGAACGATTAATAAAGCAGATAGCTGCATATGGAGACAACAGACATCACGAACGAGATCATAAGATACCTAATCATCAAGCCGCAATTCCGCCTCAATCTACAAGTAACCTTACCCACCACAAATTGCCGCAATAGTAACACAAGAAATTCACCCCGGAAAACACAAGGATTTAGAAGCAATTACAACAGAAAAGCACTGCCGGAGCACCTGCAATTCTACAGCACACCCGACTAAATAAGAGACAGAAAGAAACAGGAAAGACACTCAACCCTGGCTGAGGTTTGATGGGGTTTCCCTCAGCCGTATGAAAAATGTTAGGGTTGTGCATATCCCCCAAAACCAACAAAAAAAAGATTATGACATAGAGAATGAGATTAAACCCACCCAATCTACCAAATAAAAGGTGCCACAACAGCATCAAATAAGGGTAAGCTAAGGCTCCAAAGTGGCATTAAGCCCTCCATGATCCCGCCCCACCCTTCCGGTGGAGGAATGAAAGCTAAAAAAAAGCAAACTAAGTGCTATTCAGTATAGAGTGTATGGTTAAATATATTACGACTTTTCTGCTTCAGGGTCTTAAATGTGTGGTCCTATGTGTAAAAAGAGTTTTAGGTGTTTGACATTAAAAGTGGTGTTTGTCAATTATTGTTACTCTTGTGTAAATGCAACTTAGCGATTCTTACGATTTCGTTAAGCGAGGATCGAAAGATTTTACTGAACTCAGTTTACTCGAATGTTATTCAATATTTATTACTTTTATTGTTTCAAAGGAAAAACCGGTAATCAAGAGAAATCGCCTACATTTACACTTATTTTTACTTGTCAAAATTAGAGAATGTTAAGATATTTATTACAACTCTGGGCCGTTATCATTTACAACAATGGCGCTGACCTCTGCACCAATGTCCCCTATAAAATTTACATAAAGACATTAATTTTACCAGTCCATGAATGTAGGATCTGATGCATATAAAAATTGACAACACTTTTAACTAATATTTGACTATATTTAGGCTAAATATTATATGAAACTTACACGTTTTCGTGGCTCGCCACAAAACGGCTTCTTACACTACGGAAAAAAGAAAACAAAACGGAAGACAAGGAATCTTTTTGCAAAAAAACAGAGATTGCAATTACATTCGCAGATCATATTAATTGATTATAGAGTCTTCGTTATTTTTCTGAGAAGAGATAATATTTATTTCTTTGAAAGTTCACACAATAACATATTTCGTTTTGGTATACGTCTGAAGTTATTTAGTATCTTTTTATCACGTTATTTGGCTCACCGCCACAGTTCGTCTGCTTATTATGTTTTCACAAACTACTATATAGGTGAAGCAGCTTCAGTTAAAATAATATATGACTGATAGAACTGGAACTTCCATACTACGCAAGATGTTATTAGCAAATTAAAATTAAAATGAACGAAAGTCCATCTGACCGCATTAGTTGTTTATTGTCTTCCATTCAAAGACACTCGACAGGTTTCGCAACTTGGAGGTGTATCCTCTGGTGCATTTTTGTATAAATCAATTAGTGGTGCGAGTTTCTCAAGATTAAAAAAATTCATTTGCAAATATTGTAATTCTTTTATATAGAAATGCGCCTGAGGATGCACCTTTAAGGTGTTAAAACGGTCGTTGGTCTTTGGGTGGACTACTATTTTCGTTCATTTTAATTTTCTCATGACATCTTGGCTAATGTCATGGTACGAAAGTTATACTTTTATCTCTCATTTTTATGTTTTCCTTGCTTCGTCGATCATGTGTTACTTTGCTTCCGAGGTAGCAGAATTCCTTACCTTCGTCTGCTTTGCAGTATCTCCTACTGTCTGTATAATTAGGATCTTGAAGCACTGAGACTCTCTGTGTGTATTAGAGTCCTGAGTAGCGTACTCCTAGATCCTAAGACTTTCGTTTGTACTGGGAGTCTCACATCACTGTATGGCTTTTCACTGTGCTGTGAAAACTAATAGATATTATTTTCACCATGTTCATATACGGTAATTCCGTGAGATTTGGACTAATTTTTCTTCTTCAGCCCTAAAATTTATGTTTTTCAATTTATGTTTTGACTTCTGGCAGCATGTTGGTATAGAGTGTCATATAACCTTTAGGGCAACACATTATTGAAGCACTGCCACTTGAAACACAAGAGATCTGATAAAATGAAAATATTCATAGGTGCATGGGTGAGATACACCAGTGTACTGAGAGAGATTGACCATATAAAAATGGCTGTTCATGAAAAGAACGAGCCAATTAAAATTTGAAATTTTTGTTTGGAATATGTTGTAATGAACACAGAATTGTACTCTTAAATACTTAAGTCCACAAAAATGTCTACAGTTTCATGTAAATCTTGAATGAACAATGGCTTTTCTAATGACTATTTTCTTTTGTTCAGGCATCAGCCTGTCTTTCTCACACTTCAGCAGTTACCCTTATTATCACACATTGACGGTCGTGAATAAGGAACAACTGAATCAAATCGTCATTTTCATTAGTTTCGTAAAAGATTTCACCACAGTCAGTACATTCATCCTCGTCACATTCATCAAAGTTATTTTTGTAATCTGGTTCAATGTTTGCACCTGATGAACACGGTGAGCTATTTGCAGTATTTTTCTTAGTGAGATACTTTGGTTTCTTTTTCACTTCACCAGTACTTCCATTTGGTGACCTTTTTGTGCCTTTCTCCTTTTTCCTATCTTATCCTTCTTCTGTTTCAGTATTTTCAGCAGAGTTTAGCTCTTTGGATAAAGTTGTTCCCTTCCTCTTAAAATTTGTGGTTTTATCAGTAGATGGAACAAGTGATATTTCTTCCAAAAGTTTTATGTGTATTGGCTTTGGAGTAATCAGTTTTGAGGTGGTAATCTCAATAGTTTTAGTTTTAGTTGGAGGGAGTCCGGAATTGTGTCAGTTAAGGCATTTGACTTGTGCTCTTTTGATGTGCTGGGGATCAGTAGATCTTTTAACGAGCTTTGAAGTGGTTGGTTGGTCCGTGTATGAGATTCTGCTCTTTCATTTGTTGGCACAGAAATATCTTCCGGTAAATAAGACTAGACTGAGACTGCGGCCACCTTCAGTGGGATCATTGCACATTAAAACAAGTGGTCCATCTCTCACAGATAACTCTAGCCAGCTCTCCCGATTTTCTGGGACAGATGAACTTCTATCCATAGGCACGACTTCCATCTGTTGGCAGCGAGCTCGGTGGCCATTTTAAGTTAGTTTCACTCCTACACATTTGTCAAGCTCGTAGTAAAAAATCTGCGTCAATATCGTGCAAACTAATCCTTAATACTAAAAGCATGTAAGTACAGAATAAAAGTTTTCGGCTCACCAGAACAGATAACGTTATTTTATTCCAGAACTAACACGAATATGACAGCAACACTTTTACAGCACGTTTGTTCACAAACGGACTTCCTCCCCTGTAAAGGGAGCTGCTCCCTAGCGGCGCATTTGTGAAATATTCTCTGGTCCGTTTCGCCAGTCGTCCAACTCTCCCACACATATCATACACATGCCACGTCAGTTTTCTGAACGTGTGTTACCATACCCAATTGAACATTTTATAATGACTAGTTCTCTCTAGAATCTGAGTAATTCTGAGGGAATGTAGTTTGCTCCATATGCCTAGTTTCGACTTCAGTCCGTCACGTCTCTTGCAAATTCTTCTCCCGTTTCACATTCCCCATTCCATCTCCTATTACTTCGCTTTCCTCATAATGTCCTTACATTTGTTTTCTTTGTATACAGCCCTGCTATGAGTTCATCCACTTTCAGCCTTCCATTCTCTGCTAAGTACTGGTTAACCGTGGGAGATGCTGACATTTGATCCGTGAACATTCCATATCGCAGCCGCTCGCTTATATCGATATTAGGCGTTCACAGCACGTATCTCTGACCAGTTGCTGGGTGACCGGAGAACGCCTTTCACCTCATGGGGCAGGGAAGCGTCGCCTATGGGCAGTATTGGAGGTGTGCGACTTACTTTGGGAGTCTTTTCTGCGTAACTGTATGTATCTCAGGGTTCGTGGTTTTTGCAGACGTCTTGGCATCCCTGTGGGATGAGCATAGCATGAAATCAACAGCATGGCTCCTGGTCCATATTGTTGCCGCCGAGACGCCGGTTGTAATTTAAATTGTCAGCAACTCAACGATTTGGTGGAAGCAGACTTGGCTTACCAATCTGTCTCCCGTAAGGGCTGTGGAGCTTGGGGTGAGCGCCCATTTGCAGCTACGAACAACAATTTTGAATTTGATAAAAATGTTTTGTGACTGGTTTGATGCGACCCGACTCGAATCCTTCTCCTATGCCAGTCTCTTCATCTCAGAGTAGCACTTGCAACCTACGTCGTCAATTATTTGCTGAATATGCTCCAGTCTCTGTCTTCCTCTAGAGTTTTTACCTCTACAGCTCCCTCTGCTACAATGAAACATATTCTCTGATATCTCAATGGGTGTCCTACCATCTTATCCCTTCTTGCCAGTACTTCCCATATATTATTTCCTCACCGATTCACCACCGTCATTCCTCCCCTTATCAGTCCACATAATTTTCAATCTTCTGTAGCACAACATCTCAAATGCATCGAGTCTCTTCTTTTCTGGTGTCTCACAGTCCAAAGGTACATTCGCAGAGGTTTCTTCCTCAAATTATGACCTTGTTTGGCACCAGCAGATCTCTCTTGGTTAGAAATGGCCCTCTTGCACGTACTAGCCTGCCATTTTTGTCCTCCTTGCTCCATCCGTCATGGGTGATTTTCCTGCCCAGGTATCAGAATTCCATAACTTCATCTACTTCTTGATCACAAATCCTGACGTAAAGTTACTTGCTGCTCTCATTTCTGCTGCTGCTCATTACTTTCGTCTTCCTTCAATTTAATCTCAGTCCATATTCTGACTGTTCATTCCATTCAGCTGATCCTGTAACTCTTTTTCACTTAAACTGAGGATAGCAATGTCATCAGGAAATATTATCATTTACATCCTTCCATAATGAATTTTAACTTCACTCTTGAACCTTTCTTTTATTTCTGTCATTGCTTCTTCGCTGTATGGATTGAACAGCCCTATATTACACCCTTTTTAATCCGAGCAATTCGGGCATCCAGTCTTATTTTACCCTCTTGCTTCTCTGCTTATTTTTCTCAGATGGCTTGCAATATTTGACATTGTAAAACGCTTTCTCCAGGTCTACAAATCCCATGAACGTGCCTTGTTTTTTCTTTAGTCTAGCTCCCATTTTCATGGGTGAGCAGAAATACTAACTGAATTCTTCAATAAATTTCAGCTATTGATAGCGAATAGCCTGTTCAAGAATCACAAGAGAAGGAGGTATTCTTGGAAAAGGCCGGTTAGAGTACGCCATGGTCTGGCAGAGATTTCGAAATCAGATACTGGATTGTAAGGAGCAGATATAGACTCAGATCACAAGTTAGGAGTGATGAAGAGTGGGGTGAAGTTTGAGACTCAGGAGGAATAAATCTGCAAAGAAGAGAGATACTGAAGTACTGAGGAATGATGAGATACACCCGAAACTCTCTGGTGATATAGATGCTACGATAAGGAATAGCTCAGTAGGCAGTTCAGTTGAAGAGGAATGGACATCTCTATAAAGGGAACTCACAGAAGTTCGAAATAAAACCATAGGTACAAAGTAGGTAACTGCGAAGAAACGACGGGTAACAAAAGAAATACTTCAATTGTTCGATGGAAGAAGAAAGTACAAAAACGTCCAGGGAACACAGAAATGGAAGTCGCTGAGGGATGAAATAAATAGGAAATGCAAGGAAGCCAAGGCTAAATGAATGCAAGAAAAATGCGAAGAAATAGGACGAGAAATTACTATCGGAAGGACTGACTCAACAATCAGAAAATTCAAAACAACGTCCGGTGAAATTAAAAGCAAGAGTGGAATGTGAATTCCGCCGTTAAATGCAGAGGAAAAGCGGATAGGTGGAAAAAGTACAGTGAATGTCACTGTGAGGGGGAAGACTTATCTAATGTGATAGAACAAGGAACTGTGGTCGATATACAGTAGAAGAGGTAGGTGACCTAGCATTAGAATCAGAATTCAAAAGGGCTTTGGAAGACTCAAGATCGAATAAGGCAGAAGGGACAGATAAAACGTCATCAGAATTTCGAAAATCGTTGAGGGAAGTGGCGCAAAACAGCTACTTACGTTAGTTTGTAAAATGTATGAGTCTGGTTATATACCATCTGACGTTCGGAAAAACATCACACAGTTCCGAATTTGCAAGAGCTGATAAGTGCGAGAATTATAGCACAATGAGCTTAACAGCTCATGCATCGAAGTTACTGAAAAGGAGAAGAGGGACAAATAATAGGATCAACTTAAAAGATGGAATGGGAGAAATAAACGTGAGGTTATGAAACAAATACTTTAGTAAAATAACAGTTTCAAAGAATTTAATGATGTTGAAATCGTCGTAAAAATAGACATAAACTATAAGAAGGTAAGAAAATAGGCGGAACAATAGTAGTAGACTATGGGATAAGTGTTGTGGTAGACGGCGGTTTGCAACAGAGATGACTGCTTCTGCTTCAGTTTCATCCTTCACAAACGATAGTGTTGCAGATCCTGCAGCTGTGTCACTATTGATTTAAATGATAAAGTTGCTGCAACAGTTATGTTTTTTCGCACGTAGAACAGCACATTTTCGAATACTCACAATTTACATGGCCTTCTTATCCGATGTTCGTGTATTTGTTGTTCTGTCTCTGATTCCCTGCAGCCGTCTGTTTATTCGTATGTTCTCACAAAATGGGGAAAGAAATAGAAAACAGAATATTATGGATTGAAAACTTAAATGGTTCAAATGGCTCTGAGCACTATGGGACTTAACATCTATGGTCATCAGTCCCCTAGAAGTTAGAACTACTTAAACCTAAGTAACCTAAGGACATCACACAACACCCAGTCATCAAAAGGCAGAGAAAATCGCTGACCCCGCCGGGAATCGAACCCGGGAACCCGGGCGCGGGAAGTGAGAACGCTACCGCACGACCACGAGCTGCGGACGAAAACTTAAGCAAATTAGCTTCTGGCTGCAAGATATATAAATATATAGGCGTGCCTCTGAAATCTGAAAACAATTTGACTGCGTTCCAGTCTGCCATCAGGATGGGAAGTTTAAATATAATATCTTGGAATTTAGGTGTTGATTTTATACGACAATTTTTGTAAATCTGTTTCTGCATATTTGATCATAGGAATATTTACACACAATCACCAGAAGTTGGTTTCCGTTAAATCATAATACAGTTAAGCGCCAAAGAAACTAGTATAGGCATGCGTACTCAAATACAGAGATATGTAAACAGGGAGAATATAGCGCTGTGTTGGGCAACTCCATTATAAGACAACAAGTGTCTAAAAATGGTTCAAATGGCTCTGAGCACTATGGAACTCAACATCTGTGGTCATTATTCCCCTAGAACTTAGAACTACTTAAACCTAACTAACCTAAGGACAGCACACACATCCATGCCCGAGGCAGGATTCGAACTTGCGACCGTAGCGGTCGCGCCAACAAGTGTCTGGCGCAGTTGTTACATCAGTTATTACTGCTTCAATGGCAGGTTACCAAGATTTAAGTGAGTTTGATGATTTCAATTGGCTCTAAGTACTATGGGACTTAACATCTGAGGTCATCAGTCCCCTACGACTTAGGACTGCTTACACCTAACTAACCTAAGGACGGCACATACAACCATGGCCGAGGAGGGATTCGAACCTGCGACCGTAGCTCACGTAGGCTGGCGTGAGGAGGGAAGAACTATACTGACGTGAGGTGTGGAACATGACAAGGAATGAGAGTTCAGAAAGCGGACATAATTAGTTTGATACTTAACTTTAATCCATTAGTGAGGAACGTCGCTCTTGACGGTACATAATTCACAATTTTATCTGTTCAGAAGACATATAGTAACTGAATATGGCGCCTTGCTAGGTCGTAGCAAATGCCTTAGCTGAAGGCTATGCTAAACTGTCGTCTCTGCAAATGAGAGCGTATGTAGACAGTGAACCATCGCTAGCAAAGCCGGCTGTACAACTGGGGCGAGTGCTATGAAGTCTCTCTAGACTAGACCTGCCGTGTGGCGGCGCTCGGTCTGCAATCACTGATAGCGGCGACACGCGGGCCGACGTATACTAACGGACCGCGGCCGACTTAAAGGCTACCACCTAGCAAGTGTGGTGTCTGGCGGTGACACCACGATTTTCCCTTACGACCATTTCATGAGTGTACCGTTAATATCAGGTGTCCGGTAAAAGATCAAATCTCCGATATCGCTGCGGCTGGAAAAAGATCCTATAATTACGGGACCGACGACAACCGAAGAGAAACATTCAACGTAACAGAAGTGCAACCCTCCCGCTGACTGCTGCAGATTTCAGTGGTGGGCTATCAAAAAATGACAGCGTGCGAAACAGTCAACGAAACATAATCGATTCGGGCTTTCGGAGCCGAAGACCCGCTGTGTACCCTTGATGACTGCACGACGTAAAGCCTTACGCCGCACCTGGGCCCGTCAACACCGATATTGGACTGTTGATTACTGGAAACATATTGCCTATTCGGACGAGTCTCGTTTCAAATTGTATCGAGCGCATGGACGTGTACGGGTATGGAGGCAAACTCATGAATCCACGGATCCTGCATGTTCGTGCTGGTGGAAGCTCTGTAATGGTGTGGGACGTGTACAGTTGGAGTGCAATCGCACCCCTGATGCGTCTAGATACGACACTGACAGATGCCACGTACGTAAGCATCCTGTCTGATCACATGCAATCATTCATGTGCATTGTGCATTCCGACGGACTTCGGCATTTCCAGCAGGACAATGCTGGGTCCCACACGTCTATAACTGCTACAGAGTGGCTCCAGGAACACTCTTCTGAGTTTAAGCACTTCCGCTGGGAAGCAAACTGCCCAGACATGAACATTATGGAGCATATCTGGGATGTCTTGCAACGTGGTGTTCAGAAAGGTCTCCATTCCCTTCGTAATCTTACGGATTTATGGACGGCCCTGCAGGATTCATGGTGTCAGTTCCCTCCAGCACTACTTCAGACATTAGTCCAGTCCACGCCACGTCGTGTTGAGGCACTTCTGCTGGCTCGCGGGGTCCCTAAACGATATTAGCCAGGTTTACCAGTTTCCTTGGATCTTCAGCGTACGGAGAATTTAGCTAAAGTGGGCAGCCTGCTTTCATCCACAATCGACTTTAGGTAATTTTTTGTAATTTGTTGATACTACGTTCACAAGACGCTCCAGGCTCTGCGATTGCTGTAAACACTCTCAAAGCTATTTCAAGGTTTATAATCCATACTCTGAAAAAAACCTTCAAAATATCCAGCATCAGTGCTGTTTTGTCTTCAGCTATTTCACTTGGAATTATTCCGTCATGTATACATTTATTGTGTCCGTAGCTCTGCTATGTTTTGCATCATAATAAACTACCCATTTTTTCAAGATAAGATGCATATCTTCCGTTTGAGGCCCTTCCTGACAGGAAATTAAGTCATAAAATATTATGTAGGATTTTTTTTTTTTTTTTTTTTTTTTTTTTTTGGATTCTACGTATTACTGTTTCAAATACGAGGGGCGTACCGGTACAGTAAGGAATCGATACCTATACTGGAAAGATATTCTGACGGTATTGCTTGATAAAGGGCCGCGTAGAGGCAAAGACAGTCTATTTTAGTGGATTGCATTTTAATTTACACGAAGCTTTAAAAGTTAGTTATAACAAGAAAAATTTTGTGAAACCTGAGTTTATCCCAGCGTATACAATGTTTAAATAACCTACGGGAATGCAACCGGGTCACTCAGTCGACAACCGCCTATATTTCGACAGGAGCACACCTTGTCATTTTACTGGAAAAACTGTAGCAAGTAAGCGCTGGGTAGTTACTTCCTCAGACTGTAGTGTAATTCTGGAAAGATAACACACACACACACACACACACACACACACACACACAGTAAACTCAAGCGCCACTACATAATCAAAGATGACTGACACCTGAGATTATACCCTCTCTATTTACCATGTTATTTGCAAATTTGTTCCTAAGGAAGCAGTTGAGATTAAATTCAAGAAAGTTATTTCAGGAACTATTATGAAACACTTGCTATATTTTACGTTCCAGTTTTTCGGATTCAAATACGAAATTAAAATAAAGGGGGGAAAGGATATCAATGATACGATTTGCTGATGTTGCTATTCTCAGTTAAAGTGAGGAAGAATTGCAGGAGTTGTTGAATGGTATCAGCAGTCTACTGAAAACTTAAAAGGAAGAGGTAGACTTCAGTACGAAAGGCATGAACTATGAGAAAACTAGACAAAAAGTAAAAAAGAGCGTTTGAGATGTAGTTTACAAAAACGTGTTGAAAATTAAGAACAGTGATAACAAATGATTCCTTCGCGGAATCTCAGAGGAATGGAAACAAGGAGGAGAACAGTAGTATACGAGTTTGGAGATTGGGAATATCTTCCGTGGTACTAGAGAGAGTCGAAGGCAAATACTGGGAATAAATGCATCTCTGAGAAGAAGAGATTAACACAGGAGTGGAAATCGAGGTGGGCCACATCAAACAAAAATCAACGAAAAACGTAAAAATGGTAATCCTTTCCGCATCCCGAGTCTTTGTACAACAGAAGTTACATAGAGAACTGTCCCACGTAGGCTAGAGACCTGGTGCTGGCGCGATTAGTTATGCGATGCGGAGTATTGTCGTCTCTTGCTCTGGAGGATACTACAGCCCCTCCCAACAAAAAATTTGATTGAGAACTGAAGAACGCCCAGTTTAATTCCGGATTTATCAAGAAGCAAGCTGAATTGGCTAGGAGCACAGCCCCGGTTGCAGCTCGATATTGACAGTGGCGTCGTCTTTCTCAGTGGTAGGCGGCACTGACAGCGTCTCGTCGACTTCCATTAGCCACCAGATGGACAGCATTGGGACACCTCGTCCATAGACCAGTATTAACCGCAGCTGGACTTGCCACTGCTGATAAGCTAGGTGTCATGGTATTTGAGGCGACAACTGGTACTATCAGTGAGGACCAAGTAGTTTCTGGTGGCGACAGATGCAGTCGCCCTCAACTACTAGTGGATGAAAGAGGGGAAGGTACGCAGGGCACCATAGCTTTGGTTTATCTTGGCTGTCGACGATAGGAAGTGTGGAGATGGAAGAGGAAGCTTGATGGTTGATGGAGAAGAACGGAAGAGCTGTAGTTGATAGAATGAATAAATATCGGTATGTATTTCATTGAGAAAGGAAGTCGGTTGAAATTTCTTTCAGAGAAAATATTTTGTGGTATTGATATGTATCTCGAGGGGAAGTTAGGTAAATTTTGATTAAATAAGTAGTCGATAACAATTCAGGTTGTTTTGTAAGTAGTAGTAGCTTTCATACGGAGCTATGGTGAAGCACCAGGTATATTTTTAACAACAATAATAAATATTCCTCATCACATCATTTATTTTAAATCTAAAGACATAGGTAGGGATAGAAATGGGAAGTAGAAATGGGAAGTAGTACTGTCTATTAAATATGTAATGTCTAATCAATATGTTGCAAAAATTGCAGTAATTTTACTAATGAGAGTTCATATAAACTTTATTACTCAGTGTTCAGTTATCATTCTTCTGACTGTAGTAATGTAGTTACTTTCTAATATATTTTCAGGATGTGATGTCCCACAGCTCTTATACAGTTGAAACATGCCACATTACCGCCTTGAGCTGCTGGGAAAATACATTCGGTTAATTTTTATTTACTCACCTAACAGGGTGCTGTGAATACTTTTATGACTGATGATGGTCAGAGGACTGAAACTAGTTCTGTTTTACCATCAGCTCAAGACAGTATTACGACATTTTTAAGTACTTATTTTTATTTAAAACATTCTGTTTTAGGAATTATGATACAAGTATGTTACCTAAAAACTGCACAGACAAAAATATTGAGCCACGACAAACAACACATTTCCACTCCTAATACGGTGTAGGAAACCCTTTCACATTCTGTGTGGTTTTCGAGGGAATATTGCACCACTCCACCTGAAAAATGAGGACAAGTTCAGGTAATGAAAGTGGATAGCAATCTCGCACCCGTTTCTCTAAAGTAGACCACAAAGGTGCAGTAATATTGACATCGGTGATAATTCATCGAGGTGCTCACGAATCCAGTCCTAGACGATGTGGCCTTTGTCAACAATGGCCCTGTCATCTGAGAACACAGCATCGCCATTTCGGAACTAACACATACTCCTTGGCAGTAATGCATCTTTGAGTAGTAAACATGAGGCCCACGTTATACCATAATATCGCCTCCAAGATCACCAGCGAGCCTCCGTCATATTTCACGTTCGTTACGTAAAGTCTGCCAGAATATGGAAACTGTGTGAAACAAGACTCATACGACAAAATTGCCATTTCTCCGTAGCCCAGGTTTTATGACTTCAGCGTCACATTTTCGGGCGTTTGTATCACTGATGTGTGACTTTGGAATTCCATCTCGCCATGGAATTAACTATGTAAGTGGTTGCCTTTGTGTTGCCTTGGTACTGGCAGGTTTCGCGAGTGCGACATTCAGTTCTGCAGTGCAGCTAACGCACCGAGCGACGTGGTTAGCACACTCGACTCGTATTTGGGAGGACGACGGTTCAAACCAGCGTCCGTCCATCCTGATTTAGGATTTCTGTGATTTCCCTCCCTAAATCGTTTCAGGTAAATGCCGAGATGGTTCCTTTGAAAGGACACGGCCGACTTCCTTCCCCGTCATTCCCTAAACCGATGGGACAAATGTCCTCGCTGTTTGGTCCCCTCTCCCAAACCAACCAACCATCAGCTGTCGCACTCTTACTTTTTGTCACAATTCTCTTCAATGACCATGTGTCAGAAACACTCAACACGCGTTTTCGTCCGTGTTGTGATTTAGCGGGCGATATTGTTCCGCTTTCCCCGAACGCGGTATTAATTTTCGATATGGTACCCAGTGGTTCCGAAAGCACCCGCCATACCAGCACTAAGCATCTGCCCACTTTAGAATTCACTTAACTACGAAGAAATGCACTCATAACTACACAGAACTACACTCCTGGAAATGGAAAAAAGAACACATTGACACCGGTGTGTCAGACCCACCATACTTGCTCCGGACACTGCGAGAGGGCTGTACAAGCAATGATCACACGCACGGAACACCGGACACACCAGGAACCGCGGTGTTGGCCGTCGAATGGCGCTAGCTGCGCAGCATTTGTGCACCGCCGCCGTCAGTGTCAGCCAGTTTGCCGTGGCATACGGAGCTCCATCGCAGTCTTTAACGCTGGTAGCATGCCGCGACAGCGTGGACGTGAACCGTATGTGCAGTTGACGGACTTTGAGCGAGGGCGTATAGTGGGCATGTGGGAGGCCGGGTGGACGTACCGCCGAATTGCTCAACACGTGGGGCGTGAGGTCTCCACAGTACATCGATGTTGTCGCCAGTGGTCGGCGGAAGGTGCACGTGCCCGTCGACCTGGGACCGGACCGCAGCGACGCACGGATGCACGCCAAGACCGTAGGATCCTACGCAGTGCCGTAGGGGACCGCACCGCCACTTCCCAGCAAATTAGGGACACTGTTGCTCCTGGGGTATCGGCGAGGACCATTCGCAACCGTCTCCATGAAGCTGGGCTACGGTCCCGCACGCCGTTAGGCCGTCTTCCGCTCACGCCCCAACATCGTGCAGCCCGCCTCCAGTGGTGTCGCGACAGGCGTGAATGGAGGGACGAATGGAGACGTGTCGTCTTCAGCGATGAGAGTCGCTTCTGCCTTGGTGCCAATGATGGTCGTATGCGTGTTTGGCGCCGTGCAGGTGAGCGCCACAATCAGGACTGCATACAGGGCCAACACCCGGCATCATGGTGTGGGGAGCGATCTCCTACACTGGCCGTACACCACTGGTGATCGTCGAGGGGACACTGAATAGTGCACGGTACATCCAAACCGTCATCGAACCCATCGTTCTACCATTCCTAGACCGGCAAGGGAACTTGCTGTTCCAACAGGACAATGCACGTCCGCATGTATCCCGTGCCACCCAACGCGCTCTAGAAGGTGTAAGCCAACTACCCTGGCCAGCAAGATCTCCGGATCTGTCCCCCATTGAGCATGTTTGGGACTGGATGAAGCGTCGTCTCACGCGGTCTGCACGTCCAGCACGAACGCTGGTCCAACTGAGGCGCCAGGTGGAAATGGCATGGCAAGCCGTTCCACAGGACTACATCCAGCATCTCTACGATCGTCTCCATGGGAGAATAGCAGCCTGCATTGCTGCGAAAGGTGGATATACACTGTACTGGTGCCGACATTGTGCATGCTCTGTTGCCTGTGTCTATGTGCCTGTGGTTCTGTCAGTGTGATCATGTGATGTATCTGACCCCAGGAATGTGTCAATAAAGTTTCCCCTTCCTGGGACAATGAATTCACGGTGTTCTTATTTCAATTTCCAGGAGTGTATATTCTGACCACTACTGAGACTTGCAACGAATTGACGGCATTGCACAAGAGCCGTTAGTACTAAAATACAACAGTGCAGCCAGCCGTAGTGGCTAACATCTGCCTTTACATTCAAGTATGCAGTTTTTGGTTTTTACATACGTTCGACCAAGCCCTGTATGTATTGCATTAAATTTATTTACAGGTAAAAGTTTTTTTGTACTAGCCGGCCTTGAGATACCTAAGTAGGAACATTCTTTTCTTCAGTTTTGGTTGAACAAGTTTCTTTTTGCAACACTAATTTGTTTATAAAATTATTGATAGTTAAAACTTTTACATTTTTACGGTTGTTTTGTAAGACAGATCAAGGTTGGAATAACCAATACCATATTGTTGTAACCCTAACGCTGAGGTTCCTAAAAACGTACGCTTTTAGCAAAATTAGTGCACTAATTATAAACTTATTGTAGTTAAAATCCTTCTGTTTCGCTAAACTTCTCGCAGTAGATGTGAGGCTATAAATATGGGCTCTGTGTGCCTGTTCTGCGAGTCTGTGTTTAGCTTTTAAACTGTGAAGATACTGTGCTAGTCACTCCGCCTTCAGCTTACCAGTAGGAAGTCATTACGCCACTCGTCCGAAGATGTTTCTCATTGGCCTCACTTGTCTGTAGAAGGACATCTGTTCTGATGTTAATAACTGACGAAAAAGGCGAGGAAATATGTTTCAGTCGTCACAAAGCAACCCCATCTTTAGACAACGAGCAGCAAACAATACATAGGTAAAACATTATTTTGTTGCAATTCTTGCCTCCAAGTGAAAATTCATTAGTGTACGTATGGTGAATATTTACACCTACAGTGTTGTTTGATGCTCAACCTTTTTGCATACTGTTTGGGATGCATTATTACAGTATGTACAGTGTTGGTGGGGTGTGTCCACACAGGCGCTGCAGTGTATCAGAATTAGAAATTACATGGGTGAATGCCCCTTTTACTTCCGCTCTTATACTGATCCACCTATGCCACATTCGTCTGTAAAACTCTTCAAAATACTTCACTGTAAACTTTAAACCGAGGGGCGATATTAATAACAATAGCCTATGGGAAATTTCAAGCTAAAGAAAAAAAAATCGTTGCGGCAATTTTTGTGGGCTTGGGGGAAGTAGGCCGCATGGACTAAATGAGGAACGACAGGGTGACTGTCGAAAAAAAACTCGAATTTTTTTTATTGCGGAATTCGAGTGTATATACATTGAAGAATTATTCCCCAAAATACTACGCACGAACTCCAAACAGTAATGATTCTGTGAGCGTTTGAAGCTAAAGCAAATGGTAAATTGGAAAGTTAGAAACACAAAACGCCGTTGTCACAAGTTGTTATCGGTGCCATCAACCCTATTTATACCGATTTGAGTAAATTTCATTTGCTAAAGCGTTATTTGGGCTGTTTTACTCACAATGTGAACGGTAATTTCCGTCGTCCTATCAGGAGATACGCTCCAAAAGTAACATCCAGCCGAAGTGAAATTTTCAACATTGCTTCACATTTGGCCGTATATCTATTGAACGTAGGCCATACTACATTAACGCACGTGACAAATGCCCTTCAAATCAAAATCGGTGATAAAATGCACCGATTCTGTGAAGACAGAGACTCCAGCGCCGATGCGCTCAGCGACGAAAAGGGCTCTGAGGACGAAAATGAGTTCTTATCACGTCAAAGTAGCAGAAAGCGGCCATCCACTAGCCGAGACGATAGTCATTATGGACCCGTCAGTTTCAGGCTTTATCCCTTTTTTATATGATGTATACATGTCAAACTTCAAACGCGTTTTTCTCAAAACCGTGTTTTTCGGCATGGTTATCGTCACCCACGCTACAGTTTTCATCCTATTTTAACAATTTTTGGTCTCCCTTGAAGCAAATTGAATTCTCTTCAGTTAATCGCAGCCGATTTTTTCACGTTAATATTTAGTTGTTTTTTTTTGGGCCGGAAAAGAGGGTCTAAACTGGCAATTTTTTCAAATATCTACAATTTCGACTTTTTTTTTTTTTTTTTTTTTTTTTTTTTTGCAAATACCGACGATGTACTAAAATTACATATGTAAGGATCAATGTGATATGTTAATTTCATGTTTAAAATAACCTCAACGGGAGTTTCAGCGACAACTGTCTAGCTGCCTCCTTTCAGAGCTACCTCGGGAAAACCTAATTACACAGTGAAGATATTAACATTTTTCACTAAAGTACCAATAAGAAACGTCAATGTATACTTCATTGCAGCAAACTCCATTTGTCTACTACATTCCAGTATGGAGAAAAAAAAACAAAAAAAAAAAAACCTTAATTTGAGCAATATTTTCGCCCGTCACCATGTCGTTCTCCCTTAGGGAAACTTGGCGGAAGTACAGACTACAAGAGGACGCATCGAATTACGGAAGGGCTAACAAAACAGAGATACAAGCAGTACCAGCGTTCGGACGGATCTTGCAATGGCGAGAATGCACGCGAAGCTGCTTACTGCCGGAATGCGCAAAGCGCTCGATATCTGTTAGGGGCCAATAAGCTTCGCGGCGATCGAGGCAGTCCATCCGCATAATATGTGGCGCAGTAGAGGCGGTGTAGTGATGATGCGTGACTCGGAATGTGTTACGAGAACGACGACTTGCGTTATCGAAAGTCGATAACGCGACGAGTAATAAATGCGAAGGGCTGAGTCGAATTTTCTGGGCGAGGGTTTCGTCCATCTACTATAAACGAAACGCAGCAAAGAAGGGGATCTTGGGCAGCAATCTTGCTGATATCTGTTGCCTTCAGTTTAATTACCTGTGCCCATTTCTCGTCTAGCCGAAAACACGTTACTTCCTGAGTTTGGAAACCTATGACTGGGTCCACGAAAAGTTGTGGAAGGACACCGTTATTTGTAGTTTTGTTCTCTTGTAAAGGATAGGCACAACAAAACTAGCCCAGAAAATATTTCTTGCACCTAAAGAAAGGCAATCCAAATTACATCATCCGTACCTGAAGCAGATGACATAAGTATGATTGCCTGTCTTACTGCGCGTGAAATATTTTCTGGGCCAATTTTGTCGCGCCAACCATCGCTGTATATTATGTCACACCTTCTATGATCATTATGCTAGCGGATTGACAAACGCAATAATTTTTTGAACGATATAACCACCATTTGACTGTACAACAAGTTTTATTCCACAATCTAGATTTCAAAAGTTCAAACATCATAAGACTTGAGTAGAACATGACGACGACTTATGTTCTAGCCGTCTAATGATTTTTGATACTTTTTTTTCATATCGCGTGACGAGGGCCTCACATCGGGTAGACCGCTCGCCTGGTGCAAGTCTTTCGATTTGACGCCACTTCGGCGACTTGCGCGTCGATGAGGATGAAATGGTGATGATTAGGACAACACAACACTCAGTCCCTGAGCGGAGAAAATCTCCTACTCAGCCGGGAATCGAACCCGGCCCCTTAGGACTGACAGTACGTCGCGCTGACCACTCAGCTACCGGGGGCGGACGTTTATGATACTTATAACACTTGATAATGGTCTAAGACCGTAATCTAGATTGTGGAATGAAACCTGTTGTACAGACAAAAATGGCGGTTATACCTTCCAAAACGTTTTACATGACTGTGGCCCCACATCCAAGTAAAATTATTAAAGGTATTGGTTTCTTACAATCTGCAGCTGGAAAAAACATTGTTGCCGTAAAGATATGCATAAGTTTCCGATCAGCGGCAACGTTACTAGTCCCTCTATTCAAGTCAGGGAAAAATTTTGTTGCGTCAGCGTCTTAGATGCATAAGTTCATAGGTTACTAGCTGCTCTCAGACATTTTTGTTCTTAAGTCTCTATACAGCGTTGAAATGGATCTATCTGGGGCATGAGTTGTAGTGTGACTCTTGTTTCATTGGCACGGTGACATGCTGAAAAGTTCTGTTGGATGTGTATGCATTTTTAAGCAGCTTGAAGAAATCGAGTCGTTTAAACCTTGTTCATACTGGTAAGAGAGCAATGTGTCATCTTTGGATAATATCATAACTATAGTACAGTAGGCTCGGTGTAAATTTTAACCGAGTTTCTTGTGTTTCATAGAATGCGCAAATTTTTCTGGCGTTCCAGACTCATAGCTCATTAATATTAACGTCATCAATAAGAAATTACGTAATAATTGTAAATACACAGTAGGAGATACCTACTAGCAGCACTAGCACCCTTTGAACTTAGGGAAACGATGCTTTAGAGCAGACCGTTGTGACCGAGCGGTTCTAGGTGCTTCAGCCCCGAACCAAGCGGCTGCTACGGTCGCAGGTTCGAATCCTGCCTCGGGTATGGGTGTGTGTGATGTCCTTAGGTTAGTTAGGTTTAAGTAGTTTTAAGTCTAGGGGACTGATGACCTGAGATGTTGTCTCATAGTGCTCAGAGCCATTTGAACCATTTTGATGCCTTAGACTCGAATGCGCGTAGAAAGTGATCAATGACGGAAAACTGATTGTAACGTTAAAATCATACCATAGGCGTTACATAATATTACCTCAACAGATGACGAGTAATGATGTGATCCATTTTAGAAAACGAACATCGGTCTGGAAATTACTGTGTCGAAACTTAAGAAGTCAGTGTAATACAGAAACATACAAATCGTTGTTTGCACTATGTAATGAATTATTTTTCTACGTCGTGGTTAACAAGTTCGTTTAGCTACAGACGAAATGTTCGATAGTTGAAACCAATATCTACACCCGTGAGTCTTTAAAGAACTGAAAGCTCAAGTATAAAATAGCTCCAAACATTTCATTACATTGCATATGAGCTGATATGTTAAATATTTGAGGGTAAACATATACGACGATTACAGTTGAAGACATTAATTCCTAATTACGAGTATGGTGGATTTATTTGTTTAATATGTTAAAAGTTTGTTGGAATTCGCTAAATATTCTGATTATCGAAAACTGGATTAGTATAGTGCGAGTTAACACGGTCTCAAGGCATACGAATAGTTTCTAATTTTAATACTTTAGTTATTGTGTTGAACCTTCAAAGTAATATTACACTTCTAAATGTCTGGATTGCAACAGCATTTTTAACTACTGGAACTGAATGACCAGACGACTATTTTAGCTATTTATTTATATATAGATGTGCAAATCACCGAACTATCAGTTTAATAAGTTACGGCTACAAAATAATAACGCAAATTCTTTACAGACAAATGGAAAAACTGGTAGAAGCCAACCTCAGGGACTATCAGTTTGGATTCCGTAGAAATACTGGAACACGGGAGGCAATACTGACTTTACGACTTATCTTAGAAGATAGATTGAGCAAAGGCAAACGTACGTCTCTAGCATTTGTAGGCTTCGAGAAAGCTTTTGACAATGTTGACTGGAATACTCTCTTTCAGATTATGAAAATGACAGGGGTAAAATACAGGGAGCCAAAGAGTATTTACAATATGTACAGAAACCAGATGGCATTTACAAGAGTCGAGGGGCATGAAAGGGAAGCAGTGGTTGGGAAGGGTGTGACATAGGTTTGTAGCCTACCCCCGATGTTATTCAATATTGAGCAAGCAGTAACGGAAACAAAAGAAAAATTTGGAGTAGTAATTAAAATCCATGGAGAAGAAATAAAAACTTTGAGGTTCTCCGATGACATTGTAATTCTGTCAGAGAGAGCAAAGGACCTGGAGGAGCAGTTCAACGGAATAGACATTGTCTTGAGAGGAGAATATAAGATGAACAACAACAAAAGTAAAGCGAGGATAATGGAATGTAGATGAATGAGTTTTGCTATTTGGGGAACAAATTAACTGATTATGGTCGAAGTATAAAGGATGTAAAATGTAGACTGGCAATGGCAAGGAAAGCGTTTCTGAAGAAGAGAAATTTGTTAACATCGAGTATAGATTTACGTGTCAGGAAGTCCATTTCTGAAAGTATTTGTATGGAGTGTGGCCATGTATGGAAGTGATACATGGACGATAAATAGTTTGGACAAGAAGAGAATAGAAGTTTTCGAAATGTGGTGTTACAGAAGAATGCTGAAGATTAGATGGGTAGATCACATAACTAATGAGGAGGTATTGAATAGAATTGGGGAGAAGAGAAATTTGTGGCACTACTTGACTGGAAGAAGGGATCGGTTGGTAGGACATGTTCTGAGACATCAAGGGATCATCAAGTTAGTATTGGAGGGCAGCGTGGAGGGTAAAAATCGAAGAGGGAGACCAAGAGATGAATACACTAAGCAGATTCAGAGCGATGTAGGTTGCAGTAGGTACTGGGAGATAAAGAAGCTTACACAGGATAGAGTAGCATGGAGAGCTGTATAAAACCAGTCTTTTGACTGATGACACAACAACGACAACAACAACATTTATATAAATAATGAAATAATGAAATATGGACCACTGAGAATTCCAGCAATGTAGTTCGAAGCGCCACCACCAGAGACTTGTAGTGAAACCGTAAGCAGAGATGCTCAGTGATGGATTAATGGGTCGTTATTACCTTCTTCCCTGCTTAACTGCAATATCTTGCACGATATTTCTGAAAGACATAGTCACCATGACCTGGGAAGCAGTGTTCGCACACGTACAGCATTGCTACATGCTGGATCCCATCACACTGGGCGTATTGACATGTGCATCAGACTTTCCGTCATTGGGTGACACTTACCGAGACTGGAGAATATCTCCTCGCAACAATTCCCACTGGTATTTTTATGGGGCTCGCAGCGGAATTTGTCGCTTTTAGTGAGAGGCTGTATTTAATTATTGTGAAACAGGCTATGGATTTTAATATCAACTAGATAATGAACTGGATAGTTCGTGGGGATGACAGCTTTTTTTTTTATTGTAGCCATACTCTGTCAGAGAAAATAGCAAACTGAGTTCAAAAATGTTGCGTAACCACGCATACAACTATCAAGCTCACTTGATAAATTATGGATATTCTCATTCACTAGTTTTTAACCGAAAAGTAAATATTATTAATATGTCAGAAGACAAATTAAACAGTCCTGAATTTGTTATACCTGTATAACCTGCACCGTTCGCAGAGGACAGAGCTGGAACTCTTATTTCTGACACCACACCATCAGACTTGATGGCGTGAACCATTTCACGGGGCGGTCATTCGTTACGTTGCTGGACGTGATGAGTGATTCATGTCTCCTTAATATATCATCAGTTTATCCTAAATTCGTCATGAAAGGGAAACACTCCATGGAATCCCCCTCAGATTCAATGGTAAGAGACCCCAGTGGACAGCCCGCGGAACACAACACACATCAAGCATGAAAACAGAAAGAAGGTGGACTGAACTGTGAAAGGAAAAGCAAACTAGAAACAGTGAGCGGTCCATGGACAGGAAGTGCAATAGAGAATAGGCTCATAGAGCGATGGTAAGTGGGCACGGCGTTGAGCTTTAAAACAGACGAGCCGCATTCGAAACTCCCTTGTGCCATTTATTTTCATTTTTATTTTTTTCACAACATTATGAGCTGTCTGTTCGGTCATTGAAATGTTTGTTCTCTTTCTGTAATCTTGGCAGTTGTCATACCATACATTGGTCATAGAATATGAGTAATAGAATAGGAATACGTTACCTTCGCAAGTAAACGTGATTAACAAGTCAGCGCATGCGAGATACCATATAGGCGCAGAATGAGATTTTCACTCTGGAGCGGATTGTGCGCTGATATGAAATTTCCTGGCAGATTAAAACTGTGTGCCGGACCGAGACTCGAAGTCAGGACCTTTGCCTCTACCATCTGAGCTACGCAAGCACGACTCACACACCGTCCTCACAGCTTTACTTCTGCCAGTACCTCGTCTCCTACCTTCCAAACTTTACAGAAGCTCTCATGTGACCCGTTTGAGTAGCTCAGGTGGTAGAGCACTTGCCCGCAAAAGGCAAAGGTGCCGAGTTCGAGTCTCGCTCCGGCACACAGTTTTAATCTCCCAGGAAGTTTCATCATATAGACGGCTCACGGAAATGAAAACAGCAAATAACTATGTTACAACAAAGGAATTCAAGTGTCAAAACCTCCAAAACGGAACGCAACTTGAAAAACGTTAACAACATATGTTTTGACAGAGCAGAGAGAAACTGTGTGATTGTGAAACTGTTGCGTTCATTTGTTGCAGCTTATGTGACAACTATTACGTTTTCATCATTTCCTTTGGAGTGATTACATTCACATTCATACGAACACCTAAATCACGCAAGGAAGCATACCTCACTGACTTACCATGCGTCCGAATTACATGAGTCGGTATGAGATTCCTATCACACCCCTACTGTTGTCAGTAATGCTTTGTATGACACAACAGACGTGTTTTCCGGTGGAGGATTTGGCTGACCTGTCGTCTTGTCATCAAGCGTTTGCGAATCCCATTCTAAAGCCACTTCCCTTCGGCTGTTAATTAAGTAAGAAAGTAGTTGTGCAGAATCGACTGTCGTTACAGGTCGCTTCCTTCCTCTTTGTTGGAAACGGACGTTACACCACGACACAGACACAAATTTGAATACAGCAAACAGCGAATAAAAAAATTAGAAGGAAGGGGGTTTGGGATGCGGTTTGTTTGCTTTACAATTCGACGCCGTGACCGCTTTTCTTTTCTTTTTTTAAATTTTGTTCACTATTGTTCGTTTTCGTTTTGATCTGGGCGGACGTTACATGATATCCGTTCAAGCTGATTGTTGATTCCTTTACTCAGTTTCTAGTTACAGAAGACAATCGACTGTCTGGCCGAACTATCGTGCCGGCATAACCACGATGCATTCCCTCTGCCACCAACTTACATGTGCTTCGACTGTTCACTGTTTCTATTCTGCATTCTTTTCACAGTTCAGTACACCTTCTTTCTGTTTTAATGATTGATCTTTGTTCAGTTTTTGACTGGCTGTCCACTGGGCCCTTTTACTGAGCCCTAAAGTACACCAGTGGCAAAAAACAGTCAATACCGTCAGTGCGCGGTAGCGGTGGAAGTGTTACCGATGATGGTGACACTAAAGCAAAGTTACTAAATACAGTTTTCCGAAATTTCTTCACGAAAGAAGACGAAGTAAATATTCCAGAATTCGAAACGAGAACAGCTGTTAGCATGAGAGACATAAAAGTAGATATCTTAGGTGTTGCGAAACAACTGAAATCACTTTAGAAAGGCAAGTCTTCCGGTCCAGATGGTATACCAGTCAGGTTCCTTTCAGAGTATGCAGACACAATAGCGCCTTTCTTAGTAATCATATACAACCGCTCACTTGACCAAAGGTCTATTCCTAAGGACTGGAAAGTATCACAGGTCACACCAATATTCAAGAAAGGAAGTAGGAGTAATCCATTGAATTAGAGACCCATATCACTGACCTCAATTTGCAGTAGGATTTTGGTGCATATACTGAACTCGAACATTATGAATCACCTTGAAGAAAATGACTTATTGATACATAACCAACACGGATTCAGAAAATATCGTTCTTGTGCAACACAGCTTTATTCCCATGAAGTAATGAGTGCTGTCGACATATTCCTAGATTTCCAGAAGGCTTTTGATACCGTTCCTCACAAGTGACTATTAATCAAATTACGTGCATATGGAGTATCGTCTCAGTTGTGTGACTGGATTCGTGATTTCCTCTCAGAGAGGTCACAGTTCGTAGTGATAGACGGTAAATCATCGAGTAGAACAGAAGTGATATCTAGCATTCTACAAAGTAGTGTCATAGTCCCTCTACTGTCCCTGATTTATATAAATGATCTAGGTGATAATCTCAGCAACCCGCTTAGACTGCTTGCAGATGACGCTGTAATTTATCGTCACCAGACGATCAATTCCAGTTACAAAATTATCTAGAGAGAAGTTCTGTATGGTGCGAAAAGTGGCAATTAGCACTAAACAAAGAAAAGTGCGAGGTCATCCACATGGGTACTAAAAGAAATCCGATACATTTTGGGTATACGATAAATCGCACAAATCTAAGGGCTGCCAAATCGACTAAATACCTAGGAATTACAATTACAAGCAACTTAAATTGGAAAGACCACATAGATAACATTGTGGGGAATGCGAAACAAAGACTGCGCTTTGTTGACAGAATGCTTAGAAGATGCGACAAACCCACTAAAGAGACAGCATACGTCCGTCCTGTGCTGGAATATTGTTGCGCGGTATGGGATCTTTACCAGATAGGATTGACGGAGGACATCGAAAAAGTGCAAATAAGGCCAGCTCGTTTCGTCTTATCGCGCAATAGGGGTGATAGTGTCACTGATATGATACGTGAGTTGGGGTGGCAGTCACTGAAACAAAGGCCATTTTCTTTGCGACAAGATCTATTTACGAAACTTCAATCACCAATTTTCTCTTCCGAATGCGAAAAAATTTGGTGTCACCCACCTACATAGGGAAAACTTCATAATAAAATAAGAGAAATCAGAGCTCGAACGGAAAGACTTAGTTGTTCTTTTTTCCCATGCGCCATTCGAGAGTGGAGTGGTAGAGAAGTAGTATGAAAATGATTCGATGAACCCTCTTCCAGGCATTTAAACGTGAATTGCAGAGTAACCATGTAGATGTAGATGTAAATCTTAGAGAGGTGCGATGGGGAGTTTCCCTTGCAAGAGGGCCTCCAATGTCATTTTGGACTATATACATGAAAACGAATTTAGTTGCCATAAATAAATGAAAATAAGCGCGACATCGTGCAGACAAGATGCTAAGCTCCTCTAGCTTCGCTACACCAGACAACCAGAGCGCAAGCACTTCTGTTGGCGCGATATCACACGAGAGCTGCATGAAGGTAGCAGCATTAGGAGCAATTGCCTCATTCCACTTTGTGAAGTCCTTTTTTCTTTTGAGTCATCAGTCTTCTGACTGGTTTGATGCGGCCCGCCATAAACTCTCCTCCATTGCCAACTTTTTCATCTCAGAGTTGCACTTGCAGCCTACTTCCTCAATTAATTTGCTGGATGTATTCCAATCTCTGTCTTTCTCTACAGTTTTTACCCTCTACAACTGCGTTTAGTACCATGGAACCTATTCCGTTATGTCTTAATGGACGTCCTACCATCCTGTCCCTCCTTCTTATGAATGTTTTCCATATATTTCTTTCCTCGCCGATTCTCCGGGGAACCTCGTCACTGCATACCTTATCACTCCAACTATTTTCCAACATTCTTCTGTAGCACTACAGCTCAGATGCTTCGATTCTCTTCTGTTCAGGTTTTCCCATAGCCCATGTTCCACTACCATACAGTGCTGTGCTCCAGGCGTATATTATGAGAAATGTCTTTCTCAAATTAAGGCCTATGTTTGATAACAGTAGACTTCTCTTGGCCGAAACTGCCCTCTCTGCCAGTACTAGTCTGGTATTTATGTCCTCTTCGCTTCGTCCGTCATGGATTATTTTGCTACGTAGGTATCAGTATTTCTTAACTTTACTTCGTGGTCACCCATCCTGATGTTCCTAAGTTCTGCTACTACTCATTTCTGCCACTTCTCATTACTTTCGTCTTTCTTAGATTTACTCTCTGTTCACATTCCGTACTCATTAGACTGTTTATTCCATTCAGCAGATCCTGTAACTTTTCTTCAGTTACACTTAGGAACGAAATACATCGTAAATGCATGAAAAACGTAAGGAAACAAAAAAAGAAATAATTTTCAAAGTGAGATGGCATCCAGCACTTCGAAACGCTGTATGTGTGCGAACATTGCTTCCCAGGATATGGTGACTATGTCTCTCAGAAATACAGAGCAAAATGTAGCAGTTAAGCAGGGAGGAAAGTGATACCGATACAGTAATCCATTTCTGACTATGTCTACTTGCAGGTTCACTACAAATCTCTGTTGATGGCACTTCAAACTACAGTGCTGGAATTCTCAGTGGCCCGTATTTAATTATCTACGTAACTAAACGGATAAAATAGTCACCTGGTCATTCTGTTAGAGCAGTTAAAAATGCTGTCATAATCCAAACATTTAGAAGTATAATCCTACTTTGAAGTTTTAACACAATAAATCAAATATTAAAATTAGAAACTACACAATAAGTCGAGTATCAACATTAGAATCTACACAATAAGTCAAGTATTGACATTAGAATAGTCTGGTACTAAAATCAGGAACTGTGTATAAGCCTTCAGGCAGCGTAACTCATGGAGCGTAAATTATCCACGCCAGACTAATCCAGTGTTTGAGTGTCATCAGCGAATCTTATGACTGATATCCTTGCACAGAAAATTTAAATTCACTCTTGAAACTTTCTTTTATTTCCGTCATTGCTTCTTCAAAGCACATACACCCACTTTAGTACGAGCACTTCGTTCTTGATCTTCCACTCTTATTGTTCCCTCTTGACCCTTGTGCACATTGATTATTAACCTTAATCCACTATAGCTTACCCCTATTTTTCTCGGAAGTTCGAATGCCTTGCAACATTTGACGTTGTCGAACGTTTCCTACAGGTCGACAGATCCTGTGAACGTGTATTGATTTTTCTGTAGCCTGGCTTCCACTGTCAACCTCGTCAGAACTACCTCTCTAGTGCCTTTACCTTTCCTGAGACCAAACTGATCGTTATCCCTCAAGTTTTCTTTCCATTCTTCTGTATATTTTTCTTGTTAGGAGCTTGGATGCGTGAGTTATTAAGCCGATTGTGAGATATTTCCACAGTTTTCATCTTTTGCAGTATTTGGAATTCTGTGGTATAACGCCAGCGTCTTACATTCAACACACCAACGTGAGTGGTCGTTTTCTTTCTCCTGTCACTCATGGTTTTTTCGCTGTTACTTCTTTATACGTACGTTTCTATTTCCATCTTCTGTGAATTCCATTTTTATAGATTTCCATTGCTCTTCAACTGTTCTTAAGACAGTATCCATAGCCTGAGAGAACTTCGAGCGTATCTCTTAGTACTTCCGTACCCCACTTCTTTGCGCAATGATTCTTTCTGGCTTGTCTTTTAAATTTAAACCTGCTCTTCCAAACTACTAAATTATGACCTGCAACTATATCTATTCCAGGGTACATCTTTCAATCCAGTATATGATTTCAGCATCTCTGCCTGACCGTGACGTAATCTAACTGCAATCTTCCAGTATCTGCCGGCCTTTCCCGTGTATATCTCCTCCACTTGTGATTCGCTACTACTACTTGATATTTTCTGAAGAACTCAGTCCGTCTCCTCTGTCATTCCCAGTACCAAGGCCATTTTGTTCTGTCACGCTTTCATCTACTCCTTCCCCTACAACCGCATTCCAGTCCCCCACAACTATTAGATTTTCGTCTTCCTTTATCTACCGTTCAATATCATCATATATTTTTATTGTTATCTCTTTTCATCTTCATCTTGTGACATCGGCATGTATACATGAACTATTGCTGTCGGTGTTAGTTGGCAGTCGATTCTGATGAGAATAACTGCATCACTGAAGTGTTCACAGTAGCTCACTCTATGCGCCATCTTCCTATTCATAACGAATCCCACTCCACTTATACAATTTTCTGCTGCTATTGATATTATCCTATAGTCGTCCGACCAGAAATTTTTGTCTTCTTTCCATTTCACGCCCCTATATCTAGACTGAGCCTTAGAATTCCCCTTTTTAGATTGTCTAGCTATCCTAATAACGTTCAAACTTCTGACATTCAAAGCCCCGACTCATAGAACATCCGTTAGTTGGTGTTTAGTCTTTTACTTATGTTCGCCTCCCCCTTGCCAGCCCCCTCCCGGAGATCCGAATAATTTATTAGTCCGGAATCTTTTGGCAAAGGAGAGACCATCATGAAGTCATACATCTGCTTTAATTGCTTCTATCAATCTAGTGCAATTTGAGGGACTAAAGTAATGAATTCAAAGGCCAGAAATGCTACACAGACTAACTTCTGACTGTGTTGAAGGTGATTAGAATAATGAGGTCGTATCATATGCAAATACTGTTTGTGTAGTCTGTAAACGATTCTTAAAACGTCTCGTAATGGTCATCTATGTTCATTTATGAAGTGAGATTGGGGATCGTGTCCGCATGATTTTGTCATATTACGGGGAGGAACGTTTGTTTTCACACAAGATTTGATGTTCTCTGAATGATTTGGTAGATTGATGGTTGCCCTCTGATGTGAGTGTTCTACGTATAGTAGGGAGCTCTTGTTATATCCTGAAACTGTTTTGTAGAATGAAATTTTCACTCTACAGCGGAGTGTGCGCTGATATGAAACTTCCTGGCAGATTAAAACTGTGTGCCGGACCGAGACTCGAACTCGGGACCTTTGCCTTTCGCGCGCAAGTGCTCTACCAACTGAGCTACCCAAGCACGACTCACGCCCCGCCCTCACAGCTTTAATTCCGCCAGTACCTCGTCTCCTACCTTCCAAACTTTACAGAAGCTCTCCTGCGAACCTTGAAGAACTAGCACTCCTGAAAGAAGGATATTGCGGAGACATGGCTTAGCCACAGCCTGGGGGATGTTTCTAGAATGAAATTTACACTCTACAGCGGAGTGTGCGGTGATATAAGTAAAGCTGTGAGGGCGGGGCGTGAGTCGTGCTTGGGTAGCTCAATTGGTAGAGCACTTGCCCGCGAATGGCAAAGGTCCCGACTTCGAGTCTCGGTCTGGCACACAGTTTTAATCTGCCAGGAAGTTTCTGTTTTGTAGAGTTTTCAAACGTTTCAGATCAGTGTTGGCGGCCGTGGGCCACATCTTCGAATCTTAGGGATTGGCTAGAAGTATGATGACACTACAGATGGTCAGTTTTGTGTGGTCTTACTAGAGTCCATTACTCAGGTTGTAATGTTGATAAAAATGGGCCACACGTCTTGTTGACTGCAACGGTTATTTGTGGTCTCCAAGTACCTCTCTTTTTTTTCCAAGCTGTATGAGTTATTCACGCCAAGCTAAGTCCGTGCCATTAGTTGTAAGTTAGCGGTTGGAGAGCTTGAGGTTAGAGATGATCAGAATGGCTTGTTTCACTTTCACCTTCCAGACACTGGACATCTGGGTGGTTATTGTTAATGATGGGACACACGAGAGAGTTTCTTGCTCTGACACTGTATCGAACTCTCAGTTGGTACTCGCTGAATTGTATACACTAGGGGCGAATTTATGCTGATAGCTAGTGTCTGACAGTTGCTTGGCAGTGCTTCCTCTAAGTGCCTTTGTCTTGAGACAGCAGATGTCGGAAGCGTTTACACACAGCAGGGTGAGAGTCTCTGGAAGAACTGAGAGATCACTCTACGACAGATTTTTCTGTCGTTGTTCTGTGCGTGAGGGAAGAGATTGCTATGAAAGAGCGTCGGGCCGCAGATGCACTTTTATTGCTTTTAGTAGCAAGGCAAAAACGTAAACGACCGCGTTCGTGTCAAATAAGAGAGCGGATTAGCCGGAGGGATGATTTTGGAGCGTACAAGAATCTCACTGTGGAGCCCGTGATGGAAAATCCCCAATATCACAATTTTACGAGAACACCAGCGACTGAGACGGAATAAATGCTCTTCATAACTGGGCCACAAATTACCACTCTAAACACTACTATGCGTAAATCCGATAGTGTTAAGGTCAGACTGCTTATGACACTAATATTTCTAGCATCAGGTACGTTTATACGCTTTTAAATTTGATAAAATCACAGTTACGTTGAAATAAAACCACACTAATTTCACCTTGATACCCGTACACGTTTAAATACCAAATAGGGCAGATATGTGATACATGAAGCGTTTTCTGGAAATAGATTTACTTCAACGTTTTTACTTTATTGAGGTAAAGAACTATTCGTAAATTCCTGAATATCTCTTCTTCAACACCCAGTATAATAATATAATCAATAATTACCATGGCATACAAAATTATAGATACGGTACATCTGTATTACTTCACGTTAAATGGGAATTTTCTGAGTAACGATTAAGTCTGTTGTATATCAGACTTTTCAAGACTTCATTCGTTACTGTCCAGTTTCATACAGCGAAAAATTCTCAGTAACTAGTCTCCGGGACCAAATGAAAAGTTTTGAGCATATTTATGGGAGGACACGCTTAGCCTGACGATCATTTGCGTCAGTTCGTGAAGGAAATAGCAAATCCAAAGATCGGGCTTGCGCTGACACGCATTTCCGCAGCAATAGCAATTGGCGGTAAGAAAATGCAAGACAGAGGTAGAGAAGTGACACATTTGCGCGCCTCTTAACGTGCGGCAAAATTCAGCATACAGGGTGTCAATAAATTAGTGAAAAGGGTAAATTACTTACAGAAATGCATGACACAGCACTGAATCTTCTATTTCTGCCTAACTCTATTAGTTTCCAACGTCCCACTAAGTGGCATGTACAAATGAATTATTTCAACAGTCATCATGGAGTCACATAACGGTACAGAGCGTGCACAGAGTTGTTTATGGTTTCTTGAATCCAAATGTGGTACTACAGTCTAGAGGCAATTCAGGACTAAGTATCACAAGCCAGCAGTTCGAAGACGAACTGTTATTAATTGCAACAATCGTTTTTCGCGCTGTAACCTGTAACAAGATTTACAGTTATTTGTTTCTTGCCGAGTCAACTGTAACTGGCTTGAAGATTATCTAATGTCTTATAATCTAACGCCTAAATTACAACAGGATAGCGCCACAGAATTTATTTTGCAGCAAGATGGCACCCTACTACATCATCGTTATGAAACTGTCGCGTTTATCCGTAGGAATGTGCCGACTTTGACTGAACCTGGTGGAACAATATTGTGGCCACCACGATCACCATATTTAACCCCAATCGATTTTTACGTACGCGATTACATTAAAGAGAGAGTGTTTGTTACTCCGCTTTCGAGAAACCTTGACAAACTGCGACAACGGACAACACAAGCTGTTCCCACCATACATCAAGATTTCCTTAATAGGATGTAGCAGGAAACTGCTTACAGGTGAGACATTTGTAATGTCACAAAAGGTAGACACACTTAACATTTATAAATAAAACTTGAAGATATACTGCACTCTGTACTGTATCAAACATTCCTGTAAGTCATTTACCCTTTTCACAATCATAGGTTACTTTTGTATAACCGATTTTCGGGGTGAAAAGTAAATTAGTTACAAACTACTGCGTGCATACACTTTATTCAACGTGTAAACGTCACTACAGATATTCGGATCTAGGTTAAGACTTGTTCGATGTCCCTGCCATCGTTGGTGATGATGTGGCGCAAGCGAATAGCGAAATTGTGCATGAGCCGATGTAGTGTCGGAACATCTATGCTGTCGATGACCTCCTGAATGGCTGTTTACAGTGCAGCAATGATTTTGGCATCATCGCCGTATACTTTGTCTTTGATATATCCCCACAAAGTGGAGTCCCATGTGTTCAGATCCGGCGAATATGGCGGCCAATCGGGGCCCAAGCCAATGGCCACGGGGTACCCCAGAGCCAGAATGCTGTCCTCAAAGTGTTCCTCCAGGACATCACTCTCCCGCTTCGATGGGGTCAAGCTCCGGCTTGTATGAATCACATCTTGTCGAAATCTGGGTCACTTTGGATAATGCGGATGAAATCATCTTCTAAAACACTTCACGTGCCGCTTGGTAGTCACTGTTCCATCAAGGAATATCTAACCGATTATTCCGTGACTAGACATTACACACCACTGAGCCACCCGTTGAGGGCGAAGAGACTTCTCGATCGCGAAATCTGGGTTCTTAGTCCCCTATATGCGCCAATTTTGCGTATTAACGAACCCATGCAAATGAAAGTCGGCTTCGTCACTAAAGCAAACCATACATACGTTGAAACTTCCTGCCAGATTAAAACTGTTTGCCGAACAGAGACTCGAACGGGGCGTGAGTCGTGCTTGGGTTGCTCGCATGGTAGAGCACTTGCCCGCGAAAGACAATGGCCAGAGTTCGAGTCTCGGTCGGGCACACAGTTTAATCTGCCAGGAAGTTTCATATCAGCACACACTCCGCTGCACAGTGAAAATCTCATTCTGGAAACATCCCCCAGGCTGTGGCTAAGCCATGTCTCCGCAATATCCTTTCTTCCAGGAGTGCTAGTTCTGCAAGGTTCGCAGGAGAGCTTCTGTGAAGTTTGGAAAGTAGGAGACGAGGTACTGGCGGATGTAAAGCTGTGAGGTGTAGTGTAACGACGTAAGTTTTGTATAAATGATTTTCTTTTGACATACGACCATGTGCAGACTACTTCATCACCTACGTCAGTTACAAAACACTTCAAAATTATTTAAATTCTTTTTAACGTTGTCTCTGAATGGTTCTTGAACGAAACTGTAATTAAAACATCATCATTTGAGTCGTATGCGCAGAATTACGTCACTCAGTCCAGTTGGTTTGCGCAAACGTTTTTCAATTTAGATGTCGTTTGTTTCTTCTCAGAAATTATATTAATGCAAGCTATCTGCTTTAATAAATATCAAAACCACATTGAATAAACTTTTAAGACTCAAATTCTCGATGAACGTTGTAAAAAATTAATAACCTTGTCAAATAAATCAGTAATACTTCTTCCTTAATATTATTCTTCATAAATAAATTCTCGGAACACGTATTTAAACTTTTGTAGTATACACTAGTTTATTATCTTCATATACACTACGTATAGACGTCAACATGAGCCTTGACAAGATAGGATTGAACATTTACAACATGATTAAACTTTCTATGACGTCATTGTTGTAGAAACATTACAAATTCTCAATTTTTCAGGTTTTAGAAGCACGACGCAACAACTCGGTTTCAGGACCTTCTGTTGCTCTTTGGCTGTCGACGTATAGTGGCCAGCAATTTTCTCCCTGGTCCCGGCAGTGAAGATGCTGTCTCCGTTCGTTACGTCGCCCTCTCCGTACATGAACCACGAAAATAAATATAAAACTTTAGATAATTCACAAACATTGCAAATATTACAAAATACATAAACAAAACACTAAATTAAACTGATATTCATCGGCAAACTGGGCTGACACGGTGGATGGGTGACGCTTCAATTTCGCGTCCCACTACAGAGGATGGGGCGTGAGTCGTTCTTGGGTAGCTCAGATGGTAGAGCACTTGCCCGCGAAAGGCAAAGGCCCGAGTTCGAGTCTCGGTCGGCATACAGTTTTAATCTGCCAGAAAGTTTCATATCAGCGCACACTCCGCTGCAGAGTGAAAATCTCATTCTACATACATGCGTTCACTAATTCCCATCATGCTCTGCGGGCAACCGTGCTGTCTAAAAGTCCTAACACAAACTGTTCAGAAGTTATGACGATTTTATTTGATTTAGTTCAACAATTGTCGTCTTGTATTACTACAAGAATTCAGCAAAACGTTTCACACTTAGCTGAACGCTTCTGACGCGGCCGTAACGTCTGACCTCCAGAGGGCAGCCTCCGACTGTAATGAATGCTTCGCCGATTGGACGCCCTCGAGAGCAGCTGTGTCGGACAGCCCTCACTCTGCTGTCCACAGGACGATGACAAATGGATGGCGCCAGGGGGCAGCGCGCAGCTGTGTCCGCAGCACCAGCTGTCTGCCATCGATCCGACCTTCTGCGCCTATGGCGTCCGGATTCGTACCACTTGTCGAGGAAGGACGAAAGGCTCAGTTCCACAATCAAGTATGGTAAGGTAGAGTTGGTAGCATTTATAGTGGCTTAATATTGACGTCACCTTCAAAATGAAGGTAAAATCTTCAGCGTTGTTTGGTCGCGTCACATTTTTTCAGACAATCGACGTTTCGACTCCTCTTCTGGGACCTTCTTCAAGATATTGTGGTAAAATGAATGACTTGTGACTAGGGCCTCCCGTCGCGTAGACCGTTCGCCGGGTGCAGGTCTTCCGATTTGACGCCACTTCGGCGACTTGCGCGTCAATGGGAATGAAATGATGATGATGAGGACAACACAACACCCAGTCTCTAAGCGGAGAAAAATCTCAGATCCAGCCGGGAATCGAACCTCTTTTTTTTGTAACCATATACATTTATTTAAATATATTAACAAACGATACATTTATATAAAGAAACATTTCATTCTATTATCCTATTTCTAGAGTGGGTTAACGTTACTTTCATTTTATAGGTTTTCGTTTGTATATTCTTTTCGTTTTTCTCTTATTGTTGTCCTTGAGCCCTTTTACATGGCCATTTGTCGTCTTTTTTGTTTGGGTAAAGCATTGCAGGACAGGCATAATAATTTATACGTAGCACCGACACAGTGATTTTGAGTTCAAATTTCTGTGTGTCATGCACTTGTGATGCCACGTTCACATTGTGTATTCTGGTTTGATCTCTTCCTCTAGTTTGCACTGTTAGGTGGGACAGTATGAGGAAAAACATTAGCATGATGGATGGAGCAGAAGTGGAAGAAAAATTTTTTTTTACATGTGCTACAGATTGTACATAAATTGAAGAAGGAGGGAAAAAAATGTCATATTATATAAGAGAAGCAGAGAGGAAAGTGTGAGTAAACAATATAAATTTTATAGGGCACATAGTATAGGAAATCATTCAAAAAATTTTTTTTCGGTAGTTGGCACTTTCCACTAAGTAATGCTTGTATCCTAGGCAATATAGTACAAAAATGAGGAAGAAAGAAAAAAACTCACTGTTAGTACTACTGGGCATTCTTTTGAACCCGGGCGCTTAGGACTGACATTCTGTCGCGCTGACCACTCAGCTACTGGGAGCGGGCGATATTGTGGTGTCCAATATAGAGTGAACACTTAGACCAGTGACGCCTTCTCTCAAATGAATGGGAGTGGTCCCGCGCTTGTGCTGGAGAAGTGGGGTTATTGGTTCAAAATATTGGGCTACAATTGATGGGCCATCGTCATTGGATAGTAAGAGAAGTTTTCACGCGCTGATGCCTAAGAAGATTGTCTGAAGAATTATGACGCGGTCTAACAAAACAGAAGGTTTTTAACTTGAGTGTCAATGGCCAAGAAAGACCGCAGACTACATGTGAAGGCAACTGTCGATGTCAATGCTATATCTAGTCACTTAATTGTATATCTTGCATCTGTTACTGTAACATCTTGTCAGTCTTCTTTAAGTTCACTCTTGTTGACTGACATTGTGCCAAAGCATGTGATACAATTAAAATAAAGAAAAAAACCTCAATAGAAGATTCTCCACAATGGCACACTCGGTTTCTGTGATGGCTGCCGCATTCTTGTCACCGTTTCAGTCAGTAGACTGCCAACCTCTTTCCTAGCGTTTATCCCGTCCTTCTCTATTTTCACAAATTTATTTTACGTGATGAATAAATGCGCTCCAATTGTGCTTGACAGAACTTTTGTTTGAATAAAATCGTACACACGACCTGTGTTCAGGATGTAAATCCCATCTTCAGGCGTTTGACTGCGTACGAGAAAATCATAGCAGTCATGTAAGAAAATCCACCAAATTTATCAAGTAGCATGTGACATCCTGTGCTGTTGAGGTATCAAAAAGTTTGTAGAGTCTGCTCCAGTTTGTATATACAGAGTGAGCAAAATAAAATTGACCTGAAAGATGTTTACAATAAGAACGTCTTGCGAGTGACCCTAGTTAGTGAATGTCACAGAAGACGCTGGAAATGCCCACCGCTGACGTCATTGGAGCACTGTACTTGATTCAGCAAGCGATAAAATACGGGTAGCAGCTTACCTGAGTTTTAACAGCAATATCAGTTTCAGTATCCTGCTCTAACTCTTACATTGTGTGGCGATTCTTCGAGTGCACGTAACACTTCAGCATGCCCCACAGATAAAGCGTAACAGGACACCGAACACCCCAAGCACTAGTGACAAGGTTAACTAGGCGGTGTGCGCTGTTGTTCCGTTATGATAAAAATATCCATACATTAGTTCATTTTATAGATGAATACATGGATCAAACAGTTTATGTATACATCGGTTAGCATTATCAGTTTGATGAAAGAATCGTGTTACGAATCGTACACCGGACATTGAGCACCAGACATAGGTCTTGAGATTATACAACGGCACTTCAAAACGCTGATCAAAATTTTCTGTTTCTTTCATGCTTCACCTGCTTTCGCATGCTACTTGATACGCTTGCTGGATCTTTAACATGACTCGTACGATTTTCCCGCACCCAGTCATCCGCTTGAAGACGGGATTTACATCTTGAAAACCGGGTCGTGTTTACGATTTTATCCAAATAAAGGATTTTTTAAGCACAACTGGAGCGGATTTATTCATGACGAGAAATTTTAGCACCAGTTATGGAAGTCCTGAAGAAACTACAAATAGGTGGAAACTTAAGGAGATAGGATCGGGATAAACTGTCAGAATGAGAGGTTGTAGAGAGTTTCAGGGAGAGCATAAGGGAACGATTGACAAGAATGGGGGAAAGAAATACAGTAGAAGAAGAATGGGTAGCTTTGAGGGATCAAATAGTGAAGGCAGCAGAGGATCAAGTACGTAAAAAGACGAGGGCCAGCAGAAATCCTTGGGTAACAAAATAAATATTCAATTTAATTATCTGGCCTTCTGGGCAGAGTAGGCGCTTTATGGGGAGGAGAGCCAGAATGTCGTCATTTTATGCTTATCCTTCTGGATGCGGGGTCGAAACGGTGACAAGACGTTACATCGCATACCACAAACTGACGGCGTATTTCAACAAATAGGTCAGATAAACATCCATACTAACGGTCTTCTGATACTATGAAAGACACTTAGACACCAACTGTGCACAAACTTTGCCATAACGAAACTCCTCATAGGTGACGTGCTGCACTGTTCCTTTGCTTACCATCAGTTTACCAGTCGACGATTCGTTTGTATGAGCTCCTTCACGGCCGAAATCTTGACATTGCTGGTGGTTGCGCCGAACCATCTCGTTGAAGTATGTGCAGGGCTTACCGTAATCGAAGACTGTCAAGCCCGTACCCACCCAATATTGATTTGGCTCTATGAGGTGCTCGCCATTTGGTTCGCTGCATGGTATATTGCTTGTCGAGTGGTAGCAGTACAGCGGGTAACAACAATGATACGATTTTTCCCTACTGCTAATAACGAGTATCTCCCATACATGAGTTGTCCTCTCTTAGGATTGTAGCGGTAAATTGCTTCTCATCGTGTGCGACAATTCGTTTCAGAATGAACGCATGCTCCTCAAACTGGAGCGAACACTTAATACATATTAATAAACAAATTTAAAGGCCAGTCATCAGTTGCAAAACCGTAATGTATTGCAAATTTAGAAATCAAATAGAACAGTCATCCGGAATGAATATTTCACTCTACAGCGCAGTGAGCGCTGATATGAAACTTCCCGGCACATTAAAACTCTGTGCTGGAGCGAGACTCGAACTCGGTTCCTCATCATCGTTCCATTATCACAAGATTCATACGGGTACCGACATGTCAGAACATGTCACAAATGACTTTAGTCTTTACATGGCATGATCATAAGGTTTGTTTCTCCCATGTAGAGGCTTGTATCATTTGTCACAAGTTCATGCTCTGACATGTTGATTCCTTATGACTCTTCTCGCAATGCGCCGATGATAACTATGTTATAGTCGAAATATATTATAGGTGTGCAATAAATGAGGGATTTTTGCGAATTACTGCTGTCCTTCTTTAACGCTTAATATTCAGCGGTGGCTTCACACTCTGACATTCAATGGCTCCCAATTTAGTCAATATTAATGAAAGACTAAAACAAACATTTCGTCACCCAGGTACTGTTCCAGTTGCTTATCTAACGGCTTCCAGGAGCAATAAAAATTTGAGTCTCTGCATTTCATATAATTATTGACAGAATACGAAAATTTTAAATGCTGTCACAATGTATTCATTAAGATATGTAAACCTACATTCCAGGTATAACACTAAAAGAAAAATATTAAAGTTAGAAAGTGTGTATACGGCTAACTCACTGTCCATAAAGTACCCAGACTGTATTCATCCAGTAATTTAGCTAAGAGCACTTCACGTCTTCCAACATTGTTTCAAAGTTTCTCGAAACCTTCCGTCACTGGCAACCTCACCACCATTATCCTCACAAAATAATAAAAGGAAAATTGTTATCGATTACCACTTTTCCGCTGTTCTACGGGTGAATAATCCGAAACTAATAACACTAACGTAATTAGGATTTGCGACTTCTGTCATGACAGTTTTACCTGTTTAACGTCAAATACACTCCTGGAAATTGAAATAAGAACACCGTGAATTCATTGTCCCAGGAAGGGGAAACTTTATTGACACATTCCTGGCCCGCATCTCGTGGTCGTGCGGTAGCGTTCTCGCTTCCCACGCCCGGGTTCCCGGGTTCAATTCCCGGCGGGGTCAGGGATTTTCTCTGCCTCGTGATGGCTGGGTGTTGTGTGATGTCCTTAGGTTCGTTAGGTTTAAGTAGTTCTAAGTTCTAGGGTACTGATGACCTAAGATGTTAAGTCCCATAGTGCTCAGAGCCATTTGAACAATTTTTGACACATTCCTGGGGTCAGATACATCACATGATCACACTGACAGAACCACAGGCACATAGACACAGGCAACAGAGCATGCACAATGTCGGCACTAGTACAGTGTATATCCACCTTTCGCAGCAATGCAGGCTGCTATTCTCCCATGGAGACGATCGTAGAGATGCTGGATGTAGTCCTGTGGAACGGCTTGCCATGCCATTTCCACCTGGCGCCTCAGTTGGACCAGCGTTCGTGCTGGACGTGCAGACCGCGTGAGACGACGCTTCATCCAGTCCCAAACATGCTCAATGGGGGACAGATCCGGAGATCTTGCTGGCCAGGGTAGTTGACTTACACCTTCTAGAGCAAGTTGGGTGGCACGGGATACATGCGGACGTGCATTGTCCTGTTGGAACAGCAAGTTCCCTTGCCGGTCTAGGAATGGTAGAACGATGGGTTCGATGACGGTTTGGATGTACCGTGCACTATTCAGTGTCCCCTCGACGATCACCAGTGGTGTACGGCCAGTGTAGGAGATCGCTCCCCACACCATGATGCCGGGTGTTGGCCCTGTGTGCCTCGGTCGTATGCAGTCCTGATTGTGGCGCTCACCTGCACGGCGCCAAACACGCATAGGACAATCATTGGCACCAAGGCAGAAGCGACTCTCATCGCTGAAGACGACACGTCTCCATTCGTCCCTCCATTCACGCCTGTCGCGACACCACTGGAGGCGGGCTGCACGATGTTGGGGCGTGAGCGGAAGACGGCCTAACGGTGCGGGACCGTAGCCCAGCTTCATGGAGACGGTTGCGAATGGTCCTCGCCGATACCCCAGGAGCAACAGTGTCCCTAATTTGCTGGGAAGTGGCGGTGCGGTCCCCTACGGCACTGCGTAGGATCCTACGGTCTTGGCGTGCATCCGTGCGTCGCTGCGGTCCGGTCCCAGGTCGACGGGCACGTGCACCTTCCGCCGACCACTGGCGACAACATCGATGTACTGTGGAGACCTCACGCCCCACGTGTTGAGCAATTCGGCGGTACGTCCACCCGGCCTCCCGCATGCCCACTATACGCCCTCGCTCAAAGTCCGTCAACTGCACATACGGTTCACGTCCACGCTGTCGCGGCATGCTACCAGTGTTAAAGACTGCGATGGAGCTCCGTATGCCACGGCAAACTGGCTGACACTGACGGCGGCGGTGCACAAATGCTGCGCAGCTAGCGCCATTCGACGGCCAACACCGCGGTTCCTGGTGTGTCCGCTGTGCCGTGCGTGTGATCATTGCTTGTACAGCCCTCTCGCAGTGTCCGGAGCAAGTATGGTGGGTCTGACACACCGGTGTTAATGTGTTCTTTTTTCCATTTCCAGGAGTGTATTTAACACGTTGACTCATTCTGACAGCAGTCAGGCGTGTGAAGTTATCTCATACATGGGAGCTCTGTCCTTTAAAGAATAGTGTGTGAGCGGGTTAACTGGTATCTGTAAAACATCTGTGATGTTGTGGCAAACCAAAAATTCACAGACATCTGTGGACTACCTCTGATACCTATCTACGACTGATTCGCAGCATTTGCCACACTTCCAGTGCAACTGGCGGCACGGTCGAAACAAGACTCACGGGCAGTACGAGAGGTGTGTTTATCATAGTTTTCTCCCATTTTGTGTCGAAAGTAGGGGACAGTATCTACTTTAGTCTTTCTAGCCTTACAGTTAATACTACAAAAAAATTGTACTCAGTAGTTCAACCTCGTTTATTCAATGTGGTTGTACAACATAGAGGGTGACACAGAATAACGGGAATGTTTGAAATTAGTAGTGACAGCTGCGGGCAGGTGGCAGAACTGCGGGTTCGTGACAACGAGTAAACAGTCCGCCATTCCAATAATCATGGCTCTAAGCACTATAGGACTTAACCTCTGTGGTCATCAGTCCCCTAGACTTAGAACTACTTAAACCTAACTCACCTAAGGAGATCACACACATCCATGCCCGAGGCAGGATTCGAACCTGCGACCGTAGCAGCAGCGCGGCTCCCGACTGAAGCACTTAGAACTGCTCGGCCACAGCGGCCGACATTTCAGTAATCATGTATCAGTGGAACGGACAACAGCGAGCTTATGCCATAAAAATGTGTAAGTAGGCTGTTTATGTTTTCTCTATGTAAGTAGGCTGTTTATGTTTTCTCTATGTAAGCAGGCTGTTTGGGTTTTTTTATTGGTAACGCCACCTCTGTATGAAAATCACTGGCTGTGCTGTGGGCAGTCTGTGTCTGCTTTGCATTGTTGTAATACTCGCCATTGTAGTGTTAGGCAGCTGGCTGTGAACAGCGCGTAGCGTTGCGCAGTTGGAGGTGAGAAGCCAGCAGTGGTGGATGTGGGGAGAGAGATGACGGAGATTTGTAATTTGTCATGAACTGCTATATTTATATATGATGATATCAAGGTAAATACATTGTTTGTTCTCTATTAATATCTTTCATTTTCTAACTATCCCTATCAGTAGTTAGTGCCTTCCATAGTTTGAATCTTTTATTTAGCTGGCAGTAGTGGCGCTCGCTGTATTGCAGTAGCTTGAGCAGCGAAGATTTTTGTGAGGTAAGTGATTTGTGAAAGGTATAGTTTAATGTTAGTCAGGGCCATTCTTTTGTAGGGAATTTTGAAAGTCAGATTGCGTTATCTAACAAAATATTGTGTGTCAGTTTAAGCACAGTTATATAAAATTGTACAAAGGGGAAGTTTCATATGGCGACCCTGCCTTTTTATTGGTAACGCCACCTCTGTATGAAAATCACTGGCTGTGCTGTGGGCAGTCTGTGTCTGCTTTGCATTGTTGTAATACTCGCCATTGTAGTGTTAGGCAGCTGGCTGTGAACAGCGCGTAGCGTTGCGCAGTTGGAGGTGAGCCGCCAGCAGTGGTGGATGTGGGGAGAGAGATGACGGAGATTTGTAATTTGTCATGAACTGCTATATTTATATATGATGATATCAAGGTAAATACATTGTTTGTTCTCTATTAATATCTTTCATTTGCTAACTATCCCTATCAGTAGTTAGTGCCTTCCATAGTTTGAATCTTTTATTTAGCTGGCAGTAGTGGCGCTCGCTGTATTGCAGTAGCTTGAGCAGCGAAGATTTTTGTGAGGTAAGTGATTTGTGAAAGGTATAGTTTAATGTTAGTCAGGGCCATTCTTTTGTAGGGAATTTTGAAAGTCAGATTGCGTTATCTAACAAAATATAGTGTGTCAGTTTAAGCACAGTTATATAAAATTGTACAAAGGGGAAGTTTCAAATGTTTTATAAAAACAATGATAGTTTGGTAGCGGCGCAGAGGGAGTTTCAACGTTTTTACAATTTAGGACGTCATGATGCCGTTCCGTCATAACAAGCGATAAAATATTGGTTTAGTAACTTTCAAGAGGCTGGATCTGCCCTAAAGGAGAAGCCAACAGGACGACCAAGAAGTGTGCGTTCTCCAGCGGACATTGATGTACGCGAGACTGTCTTACGGAGCCCACGGCGTTCAGTTCGTAAGCAATCAGCAGCGGTTGGAATGTTGCAGAGTTTCCGCAGAATTCTTAATCTTGATTTAAAATTTCATCCGGGCAAACAACAGATGGTGCTACAATTGAAGGACAATGATTACCGTTTACGATTAGGATTCTGTCAATAAATGATATCAAAAATAAACAACAACGATGAATTTGTAAACAAGTTATGGATGTTAGATGAGGCACATTTTCATCTCACAGGTTTTGTCAATGAACAGAACTACCGTTACTGGGCAAACACAAATCCTAATGACCTTCATGAGCGCCCTTTACACGCTAGTAAAGTGACAGTATGGTGTGGTGTTTCATCACATGGGATTATCGGACAGTATTTTTTCGCAAATGACTAGGGAAACACAAAAACTGTCAACGCCGATCGTTACGTGGAGATGTTACGAACTTTCGTTACACCTGCATTGAACAACTTCCCAAACATTCAAGAAGCCTGATTTCAACAGGACGGAGCGACATCACACACTGCACGGCAATCAGTGGCATATGTGCGAGAATTGTTTGGCAACCGTGTGATCTCACGATTCGGTGACATTCCCTGGCGCCCTACAACGCCAGATTTATCAAAAAAGGTTCAAATGGCTCTGAGCACTATGGGATTTAACTTCTACGGTCATCAGTCCCCTAGAACTTAGAACTACTTAAACCTAACTAACCTAAGGACATCACACACATCCATGCCCGAGGCAGGATGCGAACCTGCGACCGTAGCGGTCGCGCGGTTCCAGACAATAGCGCCTAGAACCGCTCGACCACCCGGCCGGCCCAGATTTATCCGTTTGTGATTTTTTCTTGGGGGGCTACCTCAAGAGCAAAGTCTACACGATTCGACCAAGAACCCTGAATGAGTTAAAACAATTCGGGATGCAATTCACAATACCCAAGCTGAGAAGTTGCAGCGGTCAATGAGGAATCGGAACAGCAGATTTCACGAATGTATTCGTACAGGAGGACGCCATCTAAAGAACGAAAATTTTAAAAAAATTATAAATGTCGTGAATATTTCGTAAATGGCAAAGTTGTAAGGTTTCAGTTACTATGAATGCAATGTCTTTCCTTCATCACTTCTAGTTTTATTGGATTGTGCAAATTTTCCTGTTTTTCTGTCTCACTCTGTTGTAGCGACCGAGAGCTTTCATCCCTGTGTAGGAAACCTCCGCTGGTTGCGTTTACATGTCACTTGCGATTTACCTCGAGTGAAGCATGAACATTTCCCTTGTTTAATTTTCTTTAGGAGCAAGTGTGCACCTGAACTCAGAACTTTCAACACTTTTTGATTCTACATTCCAGTAAACGCGTATTTGTTTCTGCTTACAGAACATCATAAATAAAGGAGAGATATAGCGCTAATTGTTTGTCATTAGACGCGTAATGCACATTTCGTCGCGTTTAATTTTATTGATTAAAATTCTATTACGAAATGGTTTTGATTGCGAAAAATCGTAGCTGAAAGAGAGACGCGATGTTAACCGATGCCATTCGGCTCGTAAAATAGATTTCGAAGTGCTTAATTTCATTTACTAAAATTTTATTACGAGATTATTTTCAGTGTGCAAGTATATCTCTGTAACTAGCATCGCGAGTCGTGACAACAAAGGTATTGTACTGCTGTCGCCTGTCAATGCCCCGGCGCTCGTTTTAAAATTTATTATTCGGTCTCAGTCGTTGGAATGTTCTAGAGTGAGCGCTAAAAACTCCTGGTTGCTACTCTCGAAATTTCTGATTTATGACAGTGAGGAATATTGCGAGAGATCAGTTTGATACATTAGTAGTATGATCATTACTTTGTTATTCTCTTTTAGTTCTGACTGACACTGAGAGCAATCTCTGTGTTAATGCTACTTCATAGTTAGATGTTCTGGCGACGACTAACGGAATATTAAATTTTACGCGACCGTCTGCCAGTTGCTACCTAATAAGAAAAATTGAGTTCGCAATATCAGATATTGGTTTGTCGATTCAGTAACTGAGCTTCCAAACGAACTGCATTGTGAAGTTACATTGATAAACCAAAGGGATAAGATTAATCGCGTCCCTATTTCACTGTTCTGTGAATCCCGTTCTAAGTTAAAGAGTCCGTGATGTCTACGTATTACGTGTTGGCTGCTGTTGCCGCTGCGAAAGGGGTATGGGTTCTTTTATGAAGTCGCTTTTACGTTCATCCTCGGATGCAAGCGAAATAGGTGACGTTCAGTGTAGCAGTAAATGAGATAAAGTAAGAGAAAATCGAACATGAAACATATCATTAAATGAATCGGTGAGTTGGAAAAGGAGTCATCTCCAAGAAAGGAAATTTTTCTGGAGACACAAAAAACTGTTTTACAACACAACTGGTTTAAGCGTTGTGTCGTGGAGTTGCTGCGAAGCAGGTGCCCACAGGGTGAAACAGTATGAGGTGCGCCTATAAAGTAATAGGACTGATGTGAAAAAAAAATTTGCTTACCGTTTTAATCAAGTTTAGTGTTGTCTCCTTCAGAGAAGTTCTCTTCTGATTGCACACACTCTTTCCAGTGCTTCTGCCATTGATGGTAACATTTCTGGAACTCATCTTCTGTAATGTCCTCCAAGATCCTCGTCACAGCTTTTTGGACATCTTGTTTTGTTTGAAAATGGTGTCCCTTGACCGCCGTTTTGACTGCTGGAAATAGAAAAAAGACGCACGGAGCTATATCTGGTGAATAAGGTGGCTGTGGTAGTAATTAAATTTGTTTTGAGGTTAAAAATTGCTGTACTGACAGATCAGTATGGTATGGCGCACTCTTTATGAACAATTCCCTTGGAATCAAAGAAGCACACAAGTATGCATTTCACTTTTGACTTTGACATGCATGCTTTTTTGGTGTGGGGGATCCCTTTGAGCACCATTGCTAACTGTGGCGTTTGGTCTCTGGATCGTACCGAAAAAAAAAAACAACTTTCATCACCAGGGATAACACGGCTCAGCAATTCTGGATTATTTCCGTTTGCTTTAACAAATCGGCTGCCACATTTTTCCGTGTTTCTCGCTGTTGTGGTGTGAAATTATTGGGGATCATTTTTGCACAAATCTTTCTCATACCAAGATCTTCAGTTATTTTTAGACGAACCGTTTCTCGATTGATGCTCAGTTCTTCTGCAATCATTTTCACAGATAATCTTCTATCAGATCGTACGAGTTCATGCGCCCTGGGCAAGTTGACATCTGTCCGTGAGGTTATGGTCGTCCACTGTGGTCTTCTCAACATTCGTTCTGCCTTCACTAAACATTTTATGCCAACGAAAAACTAGATTTCTTGACATAACCACCTCTCCAAAAGCCTTCTGAAGCTTATCGTTAGTTGTTCTCGCGTTTTCACCCAATTTAACGCAAAAAGAAATGGCATATCATTGCGCAATATTATGCGGTTCCATTTCCGTGACGAGAGACACAAACATGTGTTAACTTATTACAGCACAACTCACGACTGAGCAGTTGCATCGATGTGACACTTAACACTAGTTGCAGCTTATAGACCAAGGTCAAAGATATAGTGCCTACGCAAGCCTGCAGGGTTGCCACATCTTGCAAAGAATATCAGTCTCATTACTTTATATTCGCACCTCGTATACACCATTATCCAGTGTGATCAGCAAACTAATTTGAATATACTGGAGATGAGCAGTCTGTGACCCTGATGATATTCTTGAGGCAACTAGCGTTCTTTTTGCAGCTGAAGGATTGGTTATGCAAGTTTATATTGTTCATATTCATTATAGCAATAAAGAGTGTTTTACGAGCACACGGGTTTAGTCATAATGTGCCCATAATACAACCATAATTAAAATACAGATAGTCAGGCAATGGTAGGTATGTTTCATCTTTATTTGGCCCAGCTCGCTGGCCACTGGTTGATCTTATTACAAAATAAAACAGTGTTTAATGAGTATGCAGGTTTATTCGCATTGCACCCGAAATACAGCCACAGTCGATATACGACAAAACATTCAATGATTGGTATGTTCGACCTTTATCTTGTTCATCCGTCTCTTGTTATTGGCTAATGGTGTTATGAAGCCAAAGAGTGTCTTTTGAGTATACAGGTTCATTTATAATGTACCAAAAATACAACCACAATCAAAATACCACAAGCAGAAAATGGTGGATATGCTTTGTCTTTATCTTGTTTAAATATATTATTTTTGGTTAGTTAATTATAAATATTCTTTATCTGTTTCTTATTATAAATAAACATTCTTCATACGAATTTTTATTTTAATTACTAGTTTAATTGTTCTTTAATTGGTTCATCTTAGTTCCTTATTTCCTTTTGTCTTTACTCTCCTGAAAACCTGGAAAATATAAATATTTCGTTTTAATTACCGCAGGAGAGCAAGAGATGTATTCCGCAGCGGCGATCTCGGGGAAATTCCTCGTCGTTATCTGCTCCACTTGAAATCTCTAAGACCTTTACTCGCTACGCAGATCGTTCTGCACAACTGTGAGCTATGTTGTTTGATGAGTCAGGATGATAGGCCCAACAATTTAGCAGGTTAAAGTTTATTAATTCGGAGATAATCTCTCTACGAATTATGACCGTGTGAAATGCAGGTTCGCACTATTGTTCCAAACTTCACCTCCGAGTGATCTACGTCTCGTAACATTTGTACCGTGATAATTAACTTATTGGCGTATGGAGATATACACACCTTGAATACTTTATGTTAGTAATTGAATTTTATTTTGTGCAAGGAACTATTTGAACATCTGATATATACTGTAATGCCGTCTCACAACCATACAATCTCTCTCCTCCTCTCATACTTTCGATCTCTCCATTTTCTTCACAAACAGTTCCTAAAACAAAATCTTCGGTTCGTTAAGACACAGAGATGCGTTCTAACACGAAACGTCTGATTCTCGCAGTCGGTATGTGCCGTTCATCAGAATATCAATTCGCCGCACCCACTGTATGGTTCGGCATGTATTTGTTAATGATATTCTTCATTGCTTGGTGGTCACCGTAACTCTTGAAGTTGTAAACAATCCGTTTCTGCTCGTTAGGGGATTGTGGGAATATTTATATATTGTCTTCTGTCATAATTTCCTTACAGAATTAGGTTTATCACAGGTTTGCATATCGGGACATGGACAGTTCCACCAACCCAATGCCCGCGTAACGAGCACTTCTGAAGATTGTTATATGAAACGATGTGTACAGATACAAAGATTAGGTGTCTCCGGTAACCTTGATCTGAATAAAAAGTGGACATGGCTTCATCACCAACTCACCGATTCAAATATTTATTCATTTTGTATCAGTTGTCTAAATCCATTTAAATTGTTAGCGTAGATGTGATTAAATTTTTATTGAAGACATCCAGGTTTCAGTGCACCGTGACCGACAACGTTATCTTTATGGATGACAGATGGTGATGAATCCTGCGCAGTAATACAAGCAGCTTGTGCTTGTGCAGTCAGGAGGGGGGGGGGGGGGTGACGGATGAGGCCCGGCACCGAATTTACGGGACGTCGCACGTGATTTCTGTGTGAGGGAAGACAAATGAAATCTGTTGACGAGGCTCTGGCTCAATACCGTGGATTTGGTTCGCGCTTTTTTCTTTCAGTATGATGCATTCCAGGTGCCTTGTAGGCACATACAAAAGAACAGGTTGATATCAATGGACTTCGAGACATATTTTACACTTTACGAACCACATGTTTCTAAGGTCAATTTTTTATCTGGCGCCTCTGTCCTTTAGTCTATAACACCGTTATTAAAAAAAAGTCTTATTTGCATATCAAATTTTTTAGTATGGAATATATTCACATGTGCGTGCTGTATTTGTATTCCATTTAACACCTCCAAAAATCTTTTGCAGCAAGACTCATTACTTATGTTGCCTCCTCTCTTCGCTTTCACTGATACACTGTTGTTCCTGGAAAGTGAAAGATTCATACTGTTGTTGCCTGTCCGAAAATCTAGTACTAAGTACAATTCAAATTAGAAACAAAACTGGTGGGAAAGACAGGATTTCAAGGAAAGACGTTTCTTATTACACAGTAACTGGAAGCTCAAGAGTTTCTGTGGTCTGCTCAATTTTGGACTTCTTAAGTAAATCGAAATGCACTGTCCTGCAAAAACAAAGTGGAAGACCCAGTAAAAATCTTAGGATGTCAATGTAACTTCATACCCTTATCAATTTCCCGTCATTAAGCCACCAATAACCATTCTTCTATGAGCAACAGAATAAACAGTCAAAGACTTTAAACACTCTGACGAAAACAAATAAATCTTACATTAACACTATAATCCTAGTTTATTATTTAAGTTTCACAGATTCATGAAGAGAGCGACAAAGAGATTTTAAAATTTCACCTAACAAATCATAATTGAACTCCAGTAAAAATTATTTTAACCACACACCATCCACGGGTTCGTAGTTAACTAGTGTTGAAATGCTCTCTGACAGGTAGAACGGCCACCATAGTGCATTATTATTGTTCGCGATTAGTGTTGTTGGTTATGTTAGGGCCGTGAACAACTTCAGATGTTGAGTGATTTCTGTCAAGGACACGGAGTTGTTGTATACTCGTAAGAGACAGCACCTGACATAGTTTAGAAAGGGCTACATTATGGGCTCACATTTAGCCGACTGGTCGAATGTTGGGAGTTCAAATATGGCAAGGGTTTGATGTTGGACTGTGTTGGAATTCGCCGTCAAGGTTCCGGTCGACACGTCTGACCACCGAAAGGCAGGATTGCCGTGCACAAGCTACGTCGTAACGTTTCCGATCTCTGACCCTACCATCCGATAACAACCGGACAATGTTACGTGACGAATATCATGCTTGCTTATGTGTTACCTCTCATGTGACAGTAGAGTGATGCCAGTTTTCAGTAGGACGATGCTCGTCCACACATGGCACGTGTTTCCATGAAATGTCTGCGTCATGTTGAGGTCCTCCCGTGGCCAGCAAGATCCCCAGATCTGTCCCTAACAAAACACAGTGTGGGTCTAAGTGTGACGTCAACTCTGCACCTGTGCTAGTATCCGTGATATGGAAGACTAGTTGTGGCTTTTATAACACACATTGGCCACGTTTACATCTTTCTTGCCTGTTTTAATGCAGACTATAGGAAGATTGTGTTACGAGAGGCAAGCAAGTAGGCAGGATCAAAAGGCAGCCTCTTTCAACGACGCGGCTGTTTGTCACCTCGCGTGGGAACGGCCGAGCGAGCGAGAGCCGAATCCTACTGGGCCAGAGCGAAGTAGTGGGGCGTGACGTAACGCGCCAAGAAGCGAGTGTTTTTATTATTTATATTTACTGTTTAGATATAAATACACAGCCCCAGCCGCGCTGAAGACGTTACTTGCACTGAGAACTTTTAAATAATAATTTCCATATCACTCGATTCATCAGGAAATGCTAATTACCAATTTTAGTTACTGTCAGTGGTTACTGATGCAAAGGATGGACCAATAACGAGTGTTCCCTGAAAGAGCACGCGAAAAACTTTTAAGACACCTCACGAGGCAGTCTTCGAGGTGGCAACAAACGAATTAGTGTGTATATTACAACTCTGCACAGAGACCGTATTAATTGCAACATTTGCCTCGGAAAACATGTGTATGCTGTCTCATGTTGATTTTAAGATCTTGCGCTGTATTGTGACTTTTGAGGTGATCCGGAACTAACGATTAATAGCCGGGAATCTCGTTATAAATATTACGATAGACGGGTTCTCAGAAACTTTTTCTTAATTTTTTGGCTTCTACAAATAGAAATAAAATCCAGTGGCATCCCAGCACTCCGTGATTTCAGTTTTAATAGCTCTGAATTTTCTTTCTCATTTGCCTTTTCGTTGTGCACTGTTTACTGCATACACGGCAGAGCCTGCGCCCAGTGGAGCAGAAAACAGTTGCGACGGCAGCTACATCTTTACGGTTGGCAAGAATGTTGTTTCCAGTTGTGGTAGGTATAGTTAGCGCCGACATGTGTATTTGTTAATCTTAGCACATATTTATCATGGGAAGTGTTATACTCAGGAACTCAATGTGTAATATTTGACAGTAACATTTTGCATTTTTTTGGGGAATTACATTTGACGTACCCTCAAGAATACTTTACATAGTTACAACAGATGTTGGTCAGTTTGCCTAGGGAGAGGATGTAAGGGGTTTATTTCATCATTCTCTAACAGTGTATGCAACCAGGCGGGTGCAACGTCACTGCAGAACAATCTCTTATTAGCAGAAGCTGTACTTCAAGGTGAACTATTATGTTGTAATTAGAATGCGCGGAGCGGGGGAACAGTAAATCGAAACTGACGCGGTAAACAAAGCCACCGAGGCAAGTTTCACTAGCAGTTTGCGCCATTCTCGGCGTAAAGTGGAAAGAGTCGATGTCCGAGCAGCTTACCACTCGACTGGCCACAACAACAGCATAACAGTCTCCACACTCAGTGTACTTTTTGCTTTGTAGTTGCTTCGAACACATGCAAAATTTTTATCATAATAATCTACTATTCTGGCACAGGAATAGATACGGTAGGAAGCGAACAAACCTGATGCCCTTATGTCCAAGAATATAGAGTGGCAAAAGTGTCTTTCCCTTTGTTTTATGATAGCCTGACCACTATTTTACTTAAAGAAACAGTATAAATATCTGTAACGAGACAAGAGTTGGAAGTGTGAAAATTAGACGCCTAACCTTGTACGTATCTGTATCTCAGAGTGGATTAATGCTTCTCTGGGCATAGAATTTTTGCTACTCGAACATTATTTTTACTCCAATCTACTTTTAGTATAAATCTCAAATTTTGATATACTTTTAGTGCTAGTCAGTCAGGAAACATAATTTAACTTGATATTTTAAGACTAAAATTACAATAGATTGATATATGGCTCTGCTAGAAGAGAGAATGCAAACGGTAAAAAATGACATTTAGCCAATGCAGATTACGGCACTGACTAACTACCTTCCTTCACTTACATGAGTCAGAAATCACAAAACATTTATTATAAAACGTCCTGGCAGATTAAAACTGTGTGCCGGACCGAGACCCGAGTTCGAGTCTCGGTCCAGCACACAGTTTTAATCTGCCAGGAAGTTTCATATCAGCGCACACCTGCAGAGTGAAAATCTCGTTCTGGAAACATTTAATATAGTTACCAGTTCCGACCAAACTGTGGCCATCGTAAGACTACCTGCAGATAAAAAAGGAGGCACCAAGAATAATGATACAGTCTATAAAATCTACAAAAATACTTATCTACATAATAGTAAGAACACTGAAACAATTATAGCTGAATGCACTTGCTGCAAGCTGCGACACAAGATTCCATTTTTGTCACCACCATGAATACAGGTAATGGCAGGTAGAGGTCAAACTTTAATAAGCGAAATGTAACTCCCTCTATCTCTAATTACAATGAGATGACAAAAGTAGTAGGATGCATCCTAATATCGCACGGACCTCCTTTTTCCAGCGTAGTGGAGCGCCTCGACTGGCATTGACTCACCAATTACTTGGAAGTCCTCTGTACAAATGTTGAGCCATACTGCCTCTTTAGCCTTCCGTAATTGCGGAAGTGTTGTCGGTGCAGGATTTTGTGCAAGAACTAACGTCTCGATCATGTCCCACAAATGTTCGATGGGGTTCATGTCGGGCGATATGGGAGGCCAAATCCTTCGCTCGAATTGTCCAGAACGTTTTTCAAACCAACCGGGAACGTACTATGTAAACTGAAGGTGGAGGGGGGCGGGAGGCAAAGAAAATGAAGGAACTGATATCAGCTGCATTGAGACTTTATGCGGAATCGGCGGCGATGGACGAAGCTATGCGCAGGACCGGAACTCGAACCCGGGACATCCTGAAAGCAGTTGCGTGTACTACTGCGCCAACCGGCCACGGCGTTTATCGCAAATGCACGGACTATCTCGCCACGCTTCCCTGCCGACCCACATTCCTACCTAGCGCCACCTATCCGCTGTCCATATCCCGGTCCTCCATGCTTTCAATTGTTTTATTCCCGCCAGAGATCGAACGATATTGTGCATCCACACTGAAGGTCGTGGATACATTGTCCATCGAGGCGAATCAGTTGTATGAATCTGTCATGTCCGAAGGAACAGGCATTAAGCATTCATACAATGCGAACAACTGTGACCTGGTGACATGGCACATTGCCACCTGTTGCTCGCAATTTTTCACAAAACACAACTTTTATTCATGTAAGTTTACAAGGTATGTGACTCAACAACAAACGAAAGGTAACAATAACGATTCCATTAAAAGTCTCCTAATTGAAGCAAACAAAAGTTCATTTCTAATTTTCCACAAAGGTTCGTGATCACACACACGCACACACTAGTAAGAGTCCAATTCAGAGACGAAGACATAATCTTCAGTGGTGTATGTCCACGAGGTTGGCATCTCAAGTGAATTGAACTTCGGGGCTGGTTCTAGCCCCTAAATATATGTCCCCATCCAGTCAGGTTCTGGCGTAGTGATGCTTCCTGCAGGCCGTGGCTTGAGCTCATACTGCAGGAAGTAGTGCTCGGAATGTCTGTTTCCATTATCTTCTATGTAAACAGCCGGCCGGTGATTAACATGTCGCTTCTGGTACGCCTTACACATAGACAACCTCGTCCTCGGTGGTGTAATATGGGTTGCCGGTCCTCAGGGGCTACGTTGGCTCCGGCATAACACCACTCATAAAAACTCAAACGTTGTTTGGGAACATGAAGTCAACAAACGGCTGCAAATGTTCTCAGTTGGTTCGTTTGGACCAGAGGAGCCAGTCCATAACATGTCAACAAGAGCACACCATTAGGAAGCCGCTGTAATGCACAGTACCTTGTTGGAAATTTCGGTCCATGGCTTCTTGTGGTCTGAGTCACACTCGAACCCTGCAACCAGCTCATACCAACTGAAGTCGGGGCTCATCTGTCGAGGTCCCGGTTTTCCAGTCGTCTAGGATCCAAACGATATGGCCACAAGCCTACGAAAAGCGTTGCAGGAGATGTCGTGCTATGAGCAAAAGCTCTCACGGTGGTTAACTGCTGCAATAGTTATTGACGCCAAATTTCCCCGCACTGCCCTAACTGATACGTTCGTCGTACGTCCCACATAGACTTCTGTGGTTATTTCACGCAGTGTTGTTTGCATGTTAGCTGGGACAATTCTATGCAAACGCCACTGCTTATCGGTCGTTAAGTGAACGCCGCGTGTCACTGCGTCGTCCACGGCCAGAAATAATGCGTCAAGTTTGGTATTTCGGCACACTCTTGACACTACGGGTTTCCGAAGTGGAATGTCCCATTCGTCTAGCTCCAGCTACCATTCTCCGTTCAGTCTGTTAATTCCCGTTGTGTGGCCACTATCAAGTCGGAAACCCTTTCACATTAATCTACATCTACATCTACATTTATACTCCGCAAGCCACCCAACGGTGGGTGGCGGAGGGCACTTTACGTGCCACTGTCATTACCTCCCTTTTCTGTTCCAGTCGCGTATGGTTCGCGAGGAGAACGACTGTCTGAAAGCCTCCGCGCGCTGGAATCTCTCTAATTTTACATTCGTGATCTCCTCGGGAGGTATAAGTAGGGGGAAGCAATATATTCGATACCTCATCCAGAAACGCACCCTCTCGAAACCTGGACAGCAAGCTACACCGCGGTGCAGAGCGCCTCCCTTCCACAGTCTGCCACTTGAGTTTGCTAAACATCTCCGTAACGCTATCACGCTTACCAAATAACCCTGTGGCGAAACGCGCCGCTCTTCTTTGGATCTTCTCTATCTCCTCCGACAACCCGATCTGGTACGGATCCCACACTGATGAGCAATACTCAAGTACAGCCCGAACGAGTGTTTTGTAAGCCACCTCCTTTGTTGATGGACTACATTTTCTAAGGACTCTCCCAATGAATCTCAACCTGGTACCCGCCTTACCAACAACTAATTTCATACGATCATTCCACTTCAGATCGTTCCGCACGCATACTCCCAGATATTTTACAGAAGTAACTGCTACCAGTGTTTGTTCCGCTATCATATAATCATACAATAAAGGATCCTTCTTTCTACGTATTCGCAATACATTACATTTGTCTATTTTAAGGGTCAGTTGCCACTCCCTGCACCAAGTGCCTATCCGCTGCAGATCTTCCTGCATTTCGCTACAATTTTCTGATGCTGCAACTTCTCTGTATACTACAGCATCATCCGCGAAAAGCCGCATGGAACTTCCGACACTACCTACTAGGTCATTTATATATATTGTGAAAAGCAGTGGTCCCATAACACTCCCCTGCGGCAAGCCAGAGGTTACTTTAACGTCTGTAGACGTCTCTCCATTGATAACAACATGCTGTGTTCTGTTTGCTAAAAACTCTTCAATCCAGCCACACAGCTGGTCTGATATTCCGTAGGTTCTTACTTTGTTTATCAGGCGACAGTGCGGAACTGTATCGAACGCCTTCTGGAAGTCAAGGAAAATAACATCTACCTGGGGGCCTGTATCTAATATTTTCTGGGCTCATGAACAAATAAAGCGAGTTGGGTGTCACACGATCGCTGTTTCCGAAATCCATGTTGATTCCTACAGAGTAGATTCTGGGTCTCCAAAAACGACATGATTCTCGAGCAAAAAACATGTTCTAAAATTCTACAACAGATGGACGTCAGAGATATAGGTCTATAGTCTTGCGCATCTGCTCGACGACCCTTCTTGAAAACTGGGACTACCTGTGTTTTTTTCCAATCATTTGGAACCTTCCGTTCCTCTAGAGACTTGCGGTACACGGCTGTTAGAAGGGGGCCAAGATCTTTCGCGTACTCTGTGTAGAATCGAATTGGTATCCCGTCAGGTCCAGTGGACTTTCCTCTGTTGAGTGATTCCAGTTGCTTTTCTATTCCTTGGACACTTATTTCGATGTCAGCCATTTTTTCGTTTGTGCGAGGATTTAGAGAAGGAACTACAGTGCGGTCTTCCTCTGTGAAACAGCTTTGGAAAAAGGTGTTTAGTATTTCAGCTTTACGCGTGCCATCCTCAATTCAATGCCAACATGATCCCGGAGTGTCTGGATATGCTGTTTCGAGCCACTTACTGATTTAACGTAAGACTAGAACTTCCTAGGATTTTCTGTCAAGTCGGTACATAGAATTTTACTTTCTAATTCATTGAACGCTTCACGCATAGCTCTCCTTACGCTAACTTTGACATCGTTTAGCTTCTGTTTGTCTGAGAGGTTTTGGCTGCGTTTAATCTTGGAGTGAAGCTCTCTTTGCTTTCGCAGTAGTTTCCTAACTTTGTTGTTGAACCACGGTGGGTTTTTCCCGTTCCTCACAGTTTTACTCGGCACGTACCTGTCTAAAACGCATTTTACGATTACCTTGAACTTTTTCCATAAACACTCAACATTGTCAGTGTCGGAACAGAAATTTTCGTTTTGATCTGTTAGATAGTGTGAAATCTGCCTTCTATTACTCTTTCTAAACAGATAAACCGTCCTCCCTTTTTTTATATTGCTATTGACTTCCATATTCAGGGATGCTGCAACGGCCTTATGATCACTGATTCCCTGTTTTGCACTTACAGAGTCGAAAAGTTCGGGTCTGTGTTATCAGTAGGTCCAAGATGTTATCTCCACGAGTCGGTTCTCTGTTTAATTGCTCGAGGTAATTTTCAGATAGTGCACTCAGTATAATGTCACTCGATACTCTGTCCGAACCACACGCCACCACCGGTTGCATGCAATCTACCCTTTCTAAACATCGTCTGTGACTTGGTAAAAATTTCGGTAGAATTTATCTCTGGCTTCAGCCAGTTTTCTGTACCTATAACGATTTCAGCTTCGGTGCTTTCTATCAGCGCTTGAAGTTCCGGTACTTTACCAATGCAGCTTCGACAGTTTACAATTACAATACCGATTGCTGCTTGGTCCCCGCATGTCCTGACTTTGCCCCGCACCCTTTGAGGCTGTTGCCCTTTCAGTACTTGCCCGAGGCCATCTAACCTAAAAAACTGCCCAGTCCACGCCACACAACCCCTGCTACCCGTGTAGCCGCTTGCTCCGTGTAGCGGACTCCTGACCTATCCAGCGGAACCCGAAATCCCACCACCCTATGGCGCAAGTCGAGGAATCTGCAGCCCACACGGTCGCAGAACCGTCTCAGCCTCTGATTCAGACCCTCCACTCGGCTCTGTACCAAAGGTCCGCAGTCAGTCCTGTCGACGATGCTGCAGATGGTGAGCTCTGCTTTCATCCCGCTAGCGAGACTGGCAGTCTTCACCAAATCAGATAGCCGCCGGAAGCCAGAGAGGATTTCCTCCGATCCATAGCGACACACATCATTGATGCCGACATGAGCGACCACCTGCAGATAGGTGCACCCTGTACTTTTACATTATATTCGTAAACAGAAATGATTATGAGGTGTGTGCTGACATTTATATGGCACTGCATTTGGAATAATGCACAGCTGTTAGGGAAATATTTTATTTCCTCATAAAATGGAAGCCTGGAGAGAAGGAACGCGTAGTTGAGTACTGCAGCTGGGCATCAGGCACTTAGAAACTGAACTGTGCATCGGCAGATAACGTGTTCTGCTGGTTCAGCAGTTTATCATATACTTTCGTTCATCGCAAGGTCTCACCAATCAAGACGTTACTTAAGCTTAATACGATTCTGACCATATCTGAAATCCCTGGGCTAACAGTACAGCGCGGATGAGGTTATGTTTGTAGAAATGGGCCAAAATACACTACTGGCCAGTAAAATTGCTGGGCGGTAGGCCGGCCAGTGCAGCTGCATGCTAACTCATCCTCCTACGGACTTTCCGAGCGGGCTGGTCGCCTCCGCCGAACATGATCTCCTGTGGCCATCATGTCTTGAATGTGTGTGTACGCCAGCCTCGATTTTTTAATCTCGGAGCCCACTTGCGATTCATTTATTAGATTTGCATATCGATTGAATGGAAATATGTAAAATTGACTCTACCCTATCGAGTTTGGGCTCGAATGAAACGTCTTGATATGCAGAATACGATGGTGAGGTCAGAAAATGTAAGAAATGAAGGTCAGGAGACCACGCCACCTTACAGCAGCAATTGGAAGACTGCCAATGCTTTGTGTCTGATCAGTACCCCTAATAATAATAATAATAATACAGTTTAGGCTGTACAGCAGTGTGGTAGCCATTACATAGTTACTGTTGTATTTCGTTGTCAGTTAGTTCATTTACTGTTGCGAAGTGTAGAATGAAGCAGTTTGTGGTCTTTGCTGGAACAATCTACAACTCTGAGAAGACATTTTCATGAGATATTTAAGCATATGTGATGTAAATATGTCTCAGTTTTACTGTCATAGGCCCATTGTACAAAGTACAACAAGTATCAAGTACGTGCATAGTGGGTATACCTTGTGAGGAAGAGGCTGGAAGGGGTTTATTTCAATAAATGATGATGAGGGATCCTAGCCGGATCCGCTAAATGTCGGGGTTTTTAACAAGAATGCTTTTATTTCTTCACTTTCCCTGCTGGATCGGGTCGTTGGCTCTGGGTGAAGGCCTGTTATGAGGCCCAACCTGTTAATTAAACCAGCCCCTTCACTAATTTTAATTAATATTTAATAACTAAATAGTGTTCAGGGAACTGATCACTACTAAACGAACAAGGATAGCATTGAACACATTTATTGAACAATAATCTTCCTAACATCAAACTGAACAATGACATACATTTATAAGTGATAAAATCAAGCTAGTAATGGCAATGGCCCTTAAATTGCAAAACTAACTCTTATGGTCGGATAACGCATCTGTACTTGTTATTTTCTACTCTCTCCCCTTGTCAGACGGCATAAAATATGTCAGACAAACTTACTTCAATTACCAAATTCTCAATAAGACCGTGGCTGGAGTACTGAGCTCTGGTAATCACAGGCGTGCGTAATATCGGATTAAATGCCGAAGCTGAGCATCACGTTACCAAATGCAGCGTCGTGGACAGGTCAGCAAGCTGCCGATGGCGTCTGCGTCGTCGAGGAGATTCAATTGTAACAAAAATGAATTTATTTTCGCGAACAGGCTTCCTGTTCGTAAACTCCTATTGAAAAGCTAATGCTGCTTTCTTTCCAATCGTCTCGCACTCGTTAAGACGGGATTCTCCAGCCCAAAAGCGGAATCCAGTAACGTCTTTAATAAAGTGTGGCTCAAGGAAATTGTTCTGCTCCTGTCTGCTTTCTGTGAGACTGTATTGCCAACCGTAATTGGCGGGATTAGCCTGTCTCTAACAGTAAAAGACGACACATTCCCTAACTGAATACTAGTTTCAGTTGCAGCTGGCAGACTTATTCAAAGTCCTGCACAGCACGCTAAAAAGAATTTACTCTCCTACAGCAGAGCCGAAAGCACGACGTCCGCTCGCTACAGGAGCTAAGACGCTTCTCTCTGATAACAGCTCCAAAAGCTTCCCTCTGCAAAAATCAGCACCCGCACGCTATTTTTCAAGCTGGCCAATCCCGTGGCTCTAGACCAGCACAGTTCGCTCCCACTATTATTTCCTGACTTCTTCCAGCCAATCAAAACATTCCGCGCCTTACTGCGCCTAGAATGTTCTGGAACAAACTGAAACCCCGTTCAAAACTGAACCGACCAATCGTGTCTCTCTGTTCGCCCTCGTGCGGAAAAGAGCATTGCACTAGCATTTCTTAGAAAGCCCCAGAAAACGTTAAGACTCGTGGGAAGGATCCCTTAGGCGCCAGCTCATCTCGACGTAGTGGCGTCGGCGTAACGCCCAGCGCCAATGAGGCGCCATCCCTCGAAGGCCTGCCTCTGTTGTCCGCGCAATGTTTGCCTACCTGCACCGGCGGTGCGTCTCCCCCAGTGGGACGCTTTCGCATGCCGACTCGTAATGGTCGGTTGTAAACTTCCGCATCCCTCTGCCCTGCCTTTGAGAAGTGCCGCTCGTCCGCTCCAGCCAAACTCCGTGAAAATATCACCTGAACCCCGACTTCATGCAACATGCGAATTTCTTAAAGTTAACACGCGTCTTATGCCGTCTGATACTCCCTTTATTAATTTCAATAGGCTGATTGCCTGATAAATAACATAATAACTGATATCTAACTAGTCTTTGCAACAATTATTGGATTACAGTAAGTGCAAAATACTGCTACCTTACAAGGCAGTTGATATAATTGTTTCAGTAACTGTAAACTCCATCACACTGGGTCACACATTACTGCCAGTATTTTAAAAAATATGTAATTATTGGTGACGTATGTAATCAGTATCAAAGTTTTTGTAAATAATGGCAGTAGTAATGGTCTTCTAAAGCAATTTAGTTTCATGACCGAAATACTACTGAACCCTTTCGTTTTTACCCCTCAGAGGATTACAATTTACCCCTCAGAGGGTAATTACCCCCAGGCTGGCAAACACTGCAATACCCTCTGCCTCCATTTATACTGACGGTTTGTCACCCGTGATATGTAGTGGCCAAATCCGGATTACGTAAGAGTGTCCAGGTACTTTTGATCATGTAGTGTGACTGTGGGTAGTTCAGCTGACTTACTCTACCTGGACAATTGCAGGGAACTTTGTCGGTGTGTCTGCGACAGCCAATATGACGGCACTGGCAAAGGAACCTTACAAAGTCTATGTGCTGGTGTTCTCTTTATTCAACTGAGATCAGAGGGATTGAAAGACATTGTGGTGGTGCTGACTTCCTTGTTGCAGACATCGAACATCATTAACGAGCTGTTCGATTTCAGTACCAGTTGTAGGCCTGCATGAATGGTGGCTGTCCATTTCATTCGAGCTGAAAGCAGGATAGGTGCTCACAGTCGGAGACTAAATACCATCCAATGCTCGTATACTTTTTGCAAAGGAACAGGACGCCAGTGAGTTACAATCTGTAAGATGTGGAGGCATCTGGTTGATGTACTTCACGACCTTGCCTAGAAGAAGATGGTTGTTTGTGGACTGCGTGTTGCGGGTAGCTACGACTGTGTGGACAAAAATCTTAATAACTGTTGGATGTGAGGTCCGCCAGTTATGCAAAACACCGTTTTTTCTCAGTACCCAAACATATTTCGACACCACTGTGTCATCATCTGTCTTGGTGAGACAGTACAATGGACTGGGAATTTTGTACACGTAGCAACTAAAGGAAAATGTATAAGAAAATGGACCCATGTACAAGTGGCAGGTACTCGCGTTAGATTTGTGAAAATGTATAACATATATACAGTACGTATGTTGTGTATGTTTTTAATGTCTACGTATACGGTATTTTATCTGTTCCCTTTAGATGCTGTAACTGATAGTAATTGAGTACTTGACTCCAAAGAACGGTCCTTCAACCTTATGAGTATGTGCTATACGCACTAGTTCTCCTTAACTATTTTGACAATTTCTTATACGTTTTTCTCAATATGTAGGTGACCTGTAGGTGGTCACCCGACCGATAAAAGGCTCGATAAATAAATGCACGTTACAGCGACTTTTGGTGGTTCCGAAATGCTGTTTTCTATTTTTATGGGTGTTGGTGAATTATACTGGCAGTAAAAATTTATTATTGATCTCTGAGAACAAATTACAGCTCGAACAAATATAACTTGAAACAGTTCGTCAACACTGCAGGGGTTGCAACATTAATTACGGCAATGATATCAAACATTGTATTTTAATCAAATTATTATTTGAAAACAATATCACACCGTATCAAACCAAATTACAAAAAGCATGGACATATAAAGTTGTAAGCCGACGTTGTAACGTACCCGTAAGATGCGCAGGGCGAATTTGTGTAAAGTTAACACTTCTTATGCAGCGACAACACATTCAGTAATTAAGAAATTACAGCCTCATTAACATTAATGCACCTGCTGCCACAAATATACATTCTGGGTAATCTGAAATGAGACAAGCCGGGAGAGACTTAAACTAAGCATAATGAAATGAGCAGGAAACATCAGCAGAGAGGCAAGGTAAAATTCCCTGCTTCGGGGAGCCTCTTTGTGTAGATATAAAGAGCAGTGAAGACTGTAGCTTCGATGGGTGCTGTGAATCTTTCAGGCTGTAGTGATTATTGATCAGGGAGGATGACACTCTTGTGTGGCCAAATATGACGACACCTTTATCTCTGTTAGAGTGTTGTAACCGATTTGCTGCCTATCTCAAAAAAAATTGGCTTTTATTACTTTGAGATCTTATAGAAGAAACTTCAGGACACTGAAATAGACTGGAAGAAAAGAAATAATACTGTTTAACCTTGATAGATTCAAGAAAATCAGTCAAGAGCAGAAGAAAGATTCAAACAAGACTCCTTCTGCAAGTGTGTCCATTGTCTCAATCACTGTGCCACTTTGGTTAGATATAGCAGTCAGCTGATTTATTACGCGATAATTTTTTTAAAAGCAAATACTGGAAACAATATTCTCAATAAATGCCACGCGACGCTGTTTCATGTCCTCACCTGCCTACGTGTTGTCAATAACATGTGTTTACCTTCGTGGGCGGTTTCGTCGGTCGGTGCTACAATTGTGACATTTAATTAAGCATAACGTCAATTATTCCGTCAGTTGCACCCTACACATATCCAGCGACAACACTGTCACTTTGAGAGTTCCGACCAATTACAATGGGGCTCTTTAGTCTCCGAATTAGCGAAATAGCTACGCTAATTTCAGGACTGTATGCAACTACTGACTTAATTTATGGCCAAGAAAATAAATTCCTTGCGCCCACACTTCTTTTTACATCACTTCGTTCCGTCTTTATGACATGAAAGGCGAACGACTTTGCCGGACAGCCAATTGCACCGCTCCCGGATTGTCGTCGGTCTGTTACCGTCCTTATCTACTCCCATCAGCACATGCCCGTCTGACTCAACTTCGAGGCGAAGTCTCAGAGGGGGCTGGAAAACTAGTCCACAAGTAGCTGCCAACGTTTCCTTGGCACATCAGTTTCATCGTTACCCAGGATCTCACTGTCCCCTGATACTCATCAGAATACTTTTTTCCTGTCGTATTTCTGTAGGGCAGAGAAAAGAATCCAGAAGTAGATCGGACCTCTTCTTTGCTGGATACACGACGTTTGATCACTTGGAAAGCCCGCAGCTTATGAGAAAATCCTTCACGATTTCAAATAGAGGCAGCTTCCACTGCCCTCAGTATTACGTAGAGAACTGAACTCTGTACTGTAAATTTGACAGGGTTCCAGAAAGACAGGTAGGCGAAACGAGTGAATACTCAAAAGAATCCACCTGCTTGGACCCACTAATACAGAGGGCGTCTCAAAAGGTACGCAACAACTTCAATCTGTTACAGCACCCAAATTAATTAAAATATATACACAACTTTCGACCTACGCGACTGACAAACTCACGAAGTTTTGTGTGTGTTTGTTTCAGGTTGTCGTAAGTGAAACATAATGACGCCGATTCAAGAGAAGACTGTGTGTGTGGAATGACTTATTTAGATCAAATCGGACACGCAGGTTCAGAGGAACTTCCAAACATGTATAGGAAGCACCAAACCTAGCGGACGTCGATACGCCGGTGATACAGAAATTTTTTGCAGAAAGAAAACGTTGATAACGTTGATGGAAAGCATACTGGACGACCTGGAACGTGTGAAGCCGCCACAGAACGGATACGGTCAGCTTTTCAACGCTCACCGCAGAAGTTTGTTCACAGAGCGTCGCAGGAGCTGCAAATCCCTTGGGCAACCGTGCACTGTGCCCCCCAGGAAATGTTTACAGATGTATCCATACCCACTATAGCATTTAAGCACACGACAAATCAGGAACTGTGCAATTAGCCTTGGACGTTTTCTCCCTTTTATAGGAGGATGGAAATTTTTTAAACAACCTAGCATTTTCTAACGAAGCGGCACTTCACGACTGTGGTAAGGTAAATAAACACAGTGTTCATATATGGGGCACAATGTCCGCATACTGCGACGGAAGTGAATGTGTGGTGTCATTTGATCACTGATACCATTGTGGGACCATTTTGCTTCTCAAAAGAAAATAATAAATCTTAACAGTTACCTTGATATGCTGGAGCTTCTTGCGTTATTACACCGAGCTGACTGCCAACACAATGTCATTTTCCAACAAGATGGATCGCCCCATATTGGGCTCACGCTGTGTAAGATGTTTTAGACCACATGTTTCCACATTGGCAGGGGTGATCTAATTCCCTGGCCTCCTAGGTTGCCTGATTTTACACCAATGGAGTACTTTCTTTGGCGATACGTCAAGGACATTGTGTACCAAACTACCTGTCAACTGCATTAATGATTCAAAGAACCGAACTGTTGAAGCCACTGCCACAGTTGAGGCGGATATGTTTGCGCTTTAGGTTGACAGGTATTAAATGCAGATTGGATCTTGTACTTCCCACCAAAGGCGCACATGTTGCAATTGACTGGATGGCATAAAATCTTTGTGAGACAATGTCACTTAAGACAAACATGGATTGAGTGTCTTAATTAGTTAGAACGCTTTAATACATTAAATTTGTACAGTACCTTTTGGGGCACCCCGTACATTGCGATACAATCGCTTGCCAATACCTGGGTATTTCAAAAAGATTCACTCTGTTTCACAAATCTGTCTTTCGTGCACGACTAAAGATAAAAACTTGGGGTATGTTTTAACTTACAAGCAGGTCCAGGGGTTTTATTAGCAAAAGAAATGTCAGATTTCACAAGGATGTAATCCTTTCATGCATACACAAACAACTTTTCACCCACTTTACCATTACTTTTAGGACTAAAATTTCTATTCAGCTTTCATAAATGTTGAATGTGCCCTCCCTCGGACGCACGACTAACATCCAGAGTTCCAAACGAAAGTCAAACTCATTCCACACTTTTTCGAGTGTGGATGGAGTTACTGCATTCGGTGCCAGTGCTGTGAGGTGAATTCGAAAAGAAAGGCGTACAGACGGAGTCTCTCACAAACTCACGTCGTGAGTTACCATGATATCTACCGACCTTTGAGATCAATGAAGCGATGCGAGATATTTACACTGCTTACTTCTGGTTCATCTTTGAACCATCCTACTGCTAAGAAACGGTTGTGCGTGAAGGTTTCAGTCCGTCCCGTTGAAATATGGAGTTTCTATGCAACTGCATAATGAAACACCCAGAGAGTCACGAGCGAGCTAGATACCACAGGGAGATACGAATTAGGAACCTCATTAACCAGCAAGGTAAGCTGTTAGTATCGATGCGTAAGTTACATCTCACCCTCAGTTTCTGTCCTCTATGTGAAATTTCTTGAACGTTTTTGAAAAACCCTGCGTTATTAAGATTTCTTCATCATTTTGATTTTCATATCATTGTGTTGGCCGTGTTTGCAGTTAAAATTGTTCGATGTGAGGTCCGCCAGTTATTCTAAACACCGTTTTTCTCAGAACCCAAACACCTTTCGACACCACTGTGTCATCATCAGTAGATTTTCGTTTTTATTTATTCTGCACTGTGAACATTTTTGTTAAATGATTATAAAATTATGTGTATGTTTAGTTCAAACAATAGATCGTTTCTTTTTGTAAATATCTTTACATTTGGTGTGCATAAATTTTCCGGATCACTTTTGTGTCAATTGCTACAGGTAGCTTGTCATCTGGAACCAAGCGATGTTGATGAGGAAGTTTTTTGCCGGGATTTAACCTATCTTCTAGAATGTAATTTAGTTTGTCTCGATGTTTTCGAGTCTATATTCTGGACTGGGCTGGGACACACAACAAATCACAATCACACTGTGTTCTGGTGAAGTGAAAAGTGTTTTACTACTTTATTTGTGGAAAATGCTTGTTATAGTTACGTGTGCAGCACAACACCTCACCGTGATGCGGAGAATGAAAGTGCTAGCTACACGAAAACGTACGTGAAAACGAATACAGGCGCGAAACCATCACGACAAATTAAATTACATTCTATAAGATAAGTTAACTCCCAGAAAAAACTTTCTCATCAACATCGTTTGGTTGCAGATGACAAGCTACCTGTAGTAATTAAAACACAAGTGATCCGCAAATTCATGCACACCAAATGTAAAAGTATTCACAAAAAGAAACGATCTATTGTTTGAACTAAACATACACATAATTTTATAATCATTTAACAAAAATGTTCACATTACAGAATAAATAACCTCCGTCGGCGAAAGTTGGACAATTATTGATTGTAAAAACTAACATGTGTAGTCGTCGTCAAACCTGTGTTAGCCACAGAGCACATCATCCTTATAGCAAAGGTTAGATTTAACTTTCAACAAGTGGCATTTTTGTGTATGGTGAGGTATTATTCTGTATGCGAAGGAAATCACCGGAGGTCTGAGTTTCGAGTTGGAATCCACTTTATATTTATCAGAAACTTTCACTTCTGGGCATACTTCGCTCCATAATGAAAGTTTCTTACTAGATTTAATTTAACAACTTTGGCGATACTTATTTTAGATACTCAGAATGAGCAAGAAAAGCTGAAATAACTCTCGAATTTTAAAATACACTACATGCCATTAAAATTGCTACACCACGAAGATGACGTGCTACAGACGTGAAATTTAACCGACAGGAAGAAGACGCTGTGATATGCAAATGACTAGCTTTTCAGAGCATTTACACAAGGTTGGCGCCGGTGGCGACACCTACAGCGTGATGGCATGAGGAAAATTTCCAACCGATTTCTCATACACAAACAGCAGTTGACCGGCGTTGCATGGTGAAACGTTGTTGTGATGCCTCGTGTGAGGAGGTTGAAGGTCCTGTACGGTCCTTTCTGTATACAGAAAATGTTCGACTGCTGCCCGGGCCAGACCATTCTCCAAATCTCTCACCAATTGAAAACGTCTGATCAATGGTGGCCGAGCAACTGGCTCGTCACAATACGCCAGTCACTACTCTTGATGAACTGTGGCATCGTGTTGAAGCTGGATGGGCAGCTGTACCTGTACACGCCATCCAATCTCCAAGCTCTGACTCAATGACCAGGCGTATCAAGGCCGTTATTACGGCCAGAGGTGGTTATTCTGGGTACTGATTTCTCAGGATCTATGCACCCAAACTGCGTGAAAATGTAATCACATGTCAGTTCTAGTATAATATATTTGTCCAATGAATACCCGTTTATCATCTGCATTTCTTCTTGGTGTAGCAATTCTAATGGCCAGTGGTGTATATCAGCGTTAACGTAAGGTGCCATTGTAATCGTAGGGGTTTTATCGAGAATCTGATCTCAGCAATGACGAAATTTCGCCTCGTCGAAAAAAGCAGTTCTTCAGATAGCAAGAAATCTCGCATTATCACCGCGTGAAATGGTCTTGGACGGGCAGCTTTTGCCGATCTTTGCGAACTTTTTCCAGCCCAGGATTGGTTTCAAATTTGAGACCATTTAAAGCAGCATTAGTTTCTGTTTTTAAATTCGCCGTTTGGTTTTTAGGTCTGCTAACATTGCAATTGTCTCTGTTTTTCAGTCTGCTAACATGGCATTAGTGTGCTTGACAACAATAGTGAGTTGCTTCAACATTGCGAGTATACTATCAAACGCTTTATCATCGTCATCTGTCACCATTTGGTGCAAATTTTGCCGTTCGAGTCTTTCATGTGACGTCTCACCGACTTCTATGCATAGTGCTGACACACTTACAAACATTCTTGAAACTGTCCCGTTTGATTCAGAATTACAACATTTGGAACAACCTACCGAAGCTGCACGTCCTCTGATTCTGCTTCTGAACCACTCGATCAGTTATCTGTTGGGGCTTTGTGCGGTCTCAGCCTGAGATACCGATTGCTAAACTGCCACCATTCCCTTTGCATTGTCACTTCGTTCGGTTTCGTGACCTACATTCGATACTTTTTGTTGTACGTCAATTTCAATTCTATCAAACTCTTCAGTTTGCCCTATGTGCGATGATCTACGTCCTTCCGCCATCTCAGACCACCGAACCAACCTCTGTCTTTCACGATTTGCGCGAGCCTGAGCTCTAGTCAGCATGAAGTTATATGACCTGACACGTCTCCATAATATCTTAGAAAGTCACTTATGCCTTTCACACATTATTAGCGACGCCGTTCTCTGTTAGTGGCTATTCAAACCAACACAACAACGCCGTGAATAACTTCGCGCGTGCCAGAAAGGTCATGCATAAGCTACTTTTACACACAACACAAAAAATTTTTCTTGACTCGCTAACACAACATTTTTTACTCTGTGAATCACACATTTACAGTAATGTGACCAGCATGCAGACACATGCACTGAGTATCCTTGTCACTTTTTATTTAAAAAAATTTTTTGCAATACCGAATTTTAATTAAACTTTGTAATTTGAATAATTGCCATCCTGGCAGACTAATTGTCATCCTGGCACGGTCGCCATTTTTCGACATTCCACTTCTTTTTACATTGGTCAGACATCAGTAAAAACACCCTGTGAGTGTGTTAGCATCGCTAGAATCAGAGACTGGGGTTAGGAGTGGACCTTTATTCAAGGACAGAGCACTTGGTGTTTAGCTGTAAAACTGGTTTATTCCTATTTCGTTGTTAAAGAAGCACACGAGTTTACATAGATAGTGACATGACACTTACAGTACAGTTGTCAACATAACGCATCACGTCCTGCTAGCAGAAATAAACCCTGAACGCAACAATATCAAATTTATATAGAAGGTTCTCTACAAGATTATCCTTACTACTACACCATGAAGTTGGCCAATATTACGACAAATCATCCGATTCTGGTTCTAAGTTCGGTTCTATTTAGGGTCGTTAGTTTTTGTGACAAAGATTACTTAAGGTTGCTCGAGTTCACAGTGGACGCAAGCTGGTGAACCAAGTTTACACCTCTGCCAGCGACTTTTACCTGGGCTGCGATGAGCTATCAGCTGCTTGGCTTCTCTCGCCCTCTGAAAATCCTATAAAAAGCTATTCAAAATCTTTACCTATTTATCAGCTGAAACTGTCCTATGTTTCTCGTTAGGCGAGAAAACGTGCACTCACTCCTAGTCTGGAAAATATAGCGATATACACGTGCATAGATGGTGCAGAATGTATACTTCAATGCCTCCTCAGTTCTCGAAAGAACAATTAATTACGTGGCTGTTTCGTTTCTCAGCTATCTGAGCTCGACTCTTCAGCTAATTTATAGCTGAATGTCAGCCAAAGTGAACGCAGTGTTAACACAAAATTCCTCTTTGGTGTCGTACATAGTGCGATGCACCCTGTTCTACACTTCACTCTGGTTCGGAGGAGAGTCCTTTCGTGTTTCACGTCAAGGTGTTTTCAAACCAATGGGAGTGTTCCTTTCATCCTGTGGACACCCTCTGCCAGTTGCAAAGGGCCTAACTTTAAACTGCGTCGAAATACTGTCCCTTTCAACTCCTTCCAAGCCAATAGGACACTTTGTGCCCGCTCCTGACGCCTACAAGTTACACATCTACATCACGAGCATACCACTGGTCTTTCACATGATCAACTGCGTCGCTGGTCTGTTTGTATCCATCTGGAAACTCCCCAACGCAGTTTTCTAAAGAATTTCTCTGTCGCAAGCAGTGCTGGACCGCTGCCTGCTCTCCTCGATGTATCTTCCAGCGCGTTCGTTGTCCCTTTTTCCATGGGTCATCAGCCCCTTTTTAGAAGCGTTCCGCTGTACTTGGGCTATAATGGCGCAACTCACCTCTGCCGCCAAACTAAAACATTTCTTCAAGCAGCTTTTTTCACCTTTTGCTCATTGACATGCAGGATTTGGTTTGTGTGTTAATACCATCGAATTGTGTCAAACCTTTGCATTACATACTGTATATTTTGGTATGCAAATCTGCTCATTATCGCTGATGTATGTCGGGTGTCACATTCTTTTACTTGTTACGATTTATACAATCTCATGTAAGGTGCGAAATTGACCTTCATTCCATCTGCCACCTTACAAGTAGCAAGACACCTTCACACAGTGAAAGTAAAATTATGTTCTACTACAATTTCCAAAGATTTCAAATATTTACCAAAAATTACGAAAAAAAACATAAATAAAAATAAAAATTCCGGAACTCGATGTTACTATTTAGGTATCGATATACAGTTGAGCTAAATATCTCATAGCCTATATCGATATTTTAAGCAAAAAAATACCGATACATCGATATTTTATCAACATACCAATTCCCAGGCGACGGTTGGCAGTTCGTCGGGAGGAGCAGAACAAAGACTCGTGAAGCAAAGACGGAGGAAGATCCTTGATGGCTGAGTAGGACATCATGAGATAGCAGGGTCGGCTGGACAGAGTTTTGACTGGTCAGTGTTGGCATGGTGCACGAGAATTCTGTCATTTGAGTGCAGGGCACTGACTGTGACTTGTGCTGCGTTTGTGCATAACACGCAGGTTTCTCTAAACTTTGGTTGATTGGGGGGTGGGGGTGAGGGGGGAGAGATAGGGATCGAACACCGAGGTCGTCAGTTTCATCAGATTAGGGAAGGATTGTGAAGGAAATAGGTTCAAATGGCTCTGAGCACTATGGGACTCAACTGCTGAGGTTATTAGTCCCCTAGAACTTAGAACTAGTTAAACCTAACTAACCTAAGGACATCACAAACATCCATGCCCGAGGCAGGATTCGAACCTGCGACCGTAGCGGTCTTGCGGTTCCAGACTGCAGCGCCTTTAACCGCACGGCCACTTCGGCCGGCGAAGGAAATAGGCCAAGCCTTCCAAAGGAACCAGCCCAGCATTTCACTGAAGCGATTTAGTGAAGTCACGAGAAACCTAAATCAGGATGACGACGTGGGCTGGCAAATTCGTCCTCCCGGAAGCGAGTCTAGTGTACTAATCATTACACTAACTCACTCGGTGCAGGTTTCCAGGGGTTCTCACAATTTTTGGCACTGCGTATCACTTGACATTTTTAGAAATTTGGGTGTTCCATGCTAGCTTGTTCACATTTTAAAGAACAAAGAGGGGTTGAGAGGAGAGGTGTGGGGCGCACAGAAGGTCGAGTGAAGGCTGCCTCAGTGTTGGGAAACGGTACGAGGGGAATAATTTTCGCCATATTGCTAGTGCTGCCAACACACGTGTGGCTCTTCTATCGTGCCGATCATCCACTATGTATGGTCAGAATGTGACACACATAATAAGATTTCGTGGAAGCACCTTTTTACAGAGTTATTCCCGTTTATACAGGGTGTTAAAAAAAGGTACGGCCAAACTTCCAGGAAACATTCCTCACACACAAAGAAAGAAAATGTTATGTGGACGTGTGTCCGGAAACTCTTACTTTCCAAGTTAGAGCTCATTTCATCACTTCTCTTCAAATCACATTAATCATGGAATGGAAACACACAGCAACAGAACGTACCAGCGTGACTTCACTTTGTTACAGGAAATGTTCTAAATGTCCTTCGTTATCGAGGATACATGCATCCACCCTCCGTCGCATGGAATCCCTGATGCGCTGATGCAGCCCTGGTGAATGGCGTATTGTATCACAGCCGTCCACAATACGAGCACGAAGAGTCTCTACATTTGGTACCGGGGTTGCATAGACAAGAGCTTTCAAATGCCCCCATAAATGAAAGTCAAGAGGGTTGAGGTCAGGAGAGCGTGGGGGCCATGGAACTGGTCCGCCTGTACTGGTTGACTGCAAAACCACGTTCGTGATAAACACTAGCCTGCTCATGCTACGTACTGATGTGCTTGATGCTAGTACTGTAGAGCAATGAGTCGCATGTCAACACAAGCACCGAAGTCAACATTACCTTCCTTCAATTGGGCCAACTGGCGATGAATCGAGGAAGTGCAGTACATACTGACGAAACTAAAATGTGTGTGAGGAATGTTTCCTGAAAGTTTGGCCGTACCTTTTTGTAACACCCTGTATATGCTACTTACTTGTAGTAAATAATATTAAATTAATTTAAGCTGTTTCTGCAACAAATATTCAAAGAGTAACATAGATATGACATTTAAAACGTATATTAAACTTTTACATCGCAAATAATATAAACTAGTTGTGCAAAAGAGTAACAAAATGGACTTGGAACATAGAACATTAAAGAGCAAAAAGCAAAATACTTTGTTTTTACCATGGGCTGTTCGAAATTGGAGTAATAGAGCATTATTATGAAGTCGGTTCGATGAAACCTCTGCCAGTCACTTAAGTGTGATTTGCCGAGTATGGATCTAGATGTAGAATTAAAAAAAACATCGCTGGTAAGTCAGATTTCAGAGTCATTAAATAATCAGTTCTCATTTTCACACATGGAAGTAGTAACGAACGGCACCAAAAATTCGATTTTTTTTTTAAATCGTAAGGGTATTCTGTTTTCCCATAAGGGTATTCTGTTTTCCCATAAGGGTATTCTGTTTTCCCATCCAAAAGGAAGCCGAATTTTCTTTTTGAAAGTATGTTCCATTGAACTGTCGCTAGTCATGTCGATGGAACTTTCTTTCATGATTACTCCTGTAGTTACTTTTTCTGAAAATGAGTTTTTCTCATGGTATTTTGCGTAATATTCGCGGAAACACTTTCCAAAATTTTTTTAAAGAACCTCTAAATGTGCAGTAATGTAATACTTTTAACAATCAGTTCTCTCATTATCATTTTACTGAAAAAACTTAACGTAAGAGGATAACAGTACTTGTATATCAGTACGTGTTCTGCTGACTTGTTTGTATACCACCCATAAGGTTGTTGGGTACTACCAGGGACGATTGTACCACTCTCTGTGAACCCCTGGTTTAGATCCTTAATTGCCTGAATGTGCCACCCGACGATGATATACGGGGTGTTAAAAATTTTATTCAGTTTTCCCGGAGACAACACTCCCACATCGTGATACTGGGCGAGATTTGATTAACAAATTTCGAAGTACGGGTTCAGTGACAGATGCACCGGAAGTGGTCGTCCTAGCGTTTTGTCTCAGGATAAAGTACTCGATATTTCCGATGAAATGTCCTTGAGTCCGAACAAGTGAGTAAGAAAACTCGTCCAGGAAATCGATGTTAGTGTCAGAACGGCCCAAACAGCTGCAAGGAAAAAATTAGAACGTTTCCCATGTAAAGTGACGGTCATGCAAGAACTGAAAAATACTAATCATGGCAAGACACTGCATTACTGTCAATGGTTCAAAAATTTCTTTCAAGAAAATGAAAGGCGATTCTTAATGACACGTTTTTCACTAATGAGCCGTGGTTTCATTTATCCGGGTACATGAACTTCCAAAATTCTCCTATGTGGAGTACTGCAAATCCATTGTGTACTCATGAGAAACCACTTTATTCTGTGAAAAAAAGGAGTTAGGATTGCTATTTATAGATGTCGGATTGTGGGTCCCACATTGTTCAACGAAACAATAAACGCACAGTGTTACTGGAGTGATATTCTGTACCCATTTGTAGGATAACTTATTTTCAACAAGATGGTGCAACCGCGAATACAGCTCGCGTTCCAATATCAGTGCTTGCTGATGTTTTCGGTGATCGCATAACTTAACAGGGACTTTGGCCTCCACAATCGCCTGACCTAACATAACCCGACTTTTTCTTCTCGGGTGCAGCGAAAGCAACTGTCTATACAAACCGTCCAAAATCCATCGATATATTGAAAACTGCAATATCCACTTTCACTGCTTCTGTTACAGAAGAAATGTTACAACTTGTATTTGGAAACATGATTAGACGAATTGAATTGTGTATTCAACAACAGGGGGAACACTTCCAACATATAATGCGAAAATTTGTAGGTAAAAATGAAAATTCAATAAATTAATAACTTGTATTTCACTGAGTTTCATTTCGGTATATACTGTGGCACACGGCACGTGCGGCTAACAATCATACGCTACTGCGGAGAGACTTTTGGTGCATGCCGTATATCTTAGTTCAGAAGTGTAAAGCGGGTTTCCTGCTCAAGGTACTGAGCTCATTGCTTTCATTTGTTTCTTTTTCACTTCTTTTAAGTACTCAAAGAAATTCGAGCTAGAGCTGAATTTTTCCACCGAATTTTTGGAGTGTGTTTCAAGTGTGATTTAATTCTACTGTTAATTGAATTATGGGAACCACTTAGTTCAGATTATAGCACAGCTCACCTGAGAACTGAATCCAGTGAGATCCACTTGTGGGTTTTATGATTAATGTGCTCATTTTGATATATTTTTTCGGAATAGTTTTTTAATATATGGCTATTTTGTCGTATCAGATTAGGCGCTGAACAATAAAACCGTGTGACCGTTGAAATGTATTTGCGTCCCCACAATCTCCAGTCTCTTCTTCCCTTCAGCTTATTCTGCTAAACCACAATATCAGTGGTTCAGCAGAATTTACACATGGAACATGAAAAACATATTCTGCAATTGGGTAGAATGTTCTTTTGTTGGAATCATTTTGTTAGTACGCTTTTGACGAGAGGAAGTCACTAGGTGCAGACAAAAAGAATAACTCTGAGCACTATGGGACTTAACTTCTGAGGTCATCAGAGCCCTAGAACTTAGAACTACTTAAACCTAACTAACCTAAGGACATCACACACATCCATGCCCGAGGCAGGATTCGAACCTGCGACCGTAGCGGTCGCGCGGTTCCAGACTGTAGCGCCTAGAACCGCAGGGCCACCTCGGCCGGCGGGTGCAGACACGTTTGTTATGGACTTAGAAGTAAACCTGCAGAATCAGTGAAACCTTAGTAGAACGCGCTGAGTTTCCAGTCGCGAACGAACAATGCGGTTACTGCCTTAATTCACACCGTCGACATAGGCCTACTGGAGGTAGACAAAAACATTAAAAGACCAAAATCGCAACATATTACCATGGCCAATACGATGTAGGAAAACCGTTGGCATTCAAAATACGCCAACCGATGTGGCCGAGCTGTTCTAGGCGCTTCAGTCTGGAACGGCGCGACCGCTACGGTCGCAGGTTCGAATCCTGCCTCGGGCATGGATGTGTGTGATGTCGTTACGTTAGTTAGGTTTAAGTAGTTCTAAGTTCTAGGGGACTGATGACCTCAGAAGTTAAGTCCCATAGTGCTCAGAGCCATTTTTTACGTAGAATTTTTGTTCAACCGCTTTACCTTTACGACAGGAAGGGTAAGAAGCACGAGAACCTACCCGTAGAACTGGCGTAGGTCACGTGACTTCATTCATACACTCATCCACTATCACCAGAGAAAGAAGGTGAAGATCTCTTACGTGGTGGTTGCTCGCAGTCAATACCAACTGTCAATCGCTACCTACAAGTTATGGCTCGTACTTACCATCCGAGCGAGGTGGTGCAGTGATTAGCACACTGGTCTCGCATTCAGGAGGACCACAGTTCAAATCCGTGTCGGCCATCCGGATTTAGGTGTTCCGTGTTTCTGGCATCTGCCTGGAGGGTTCCTTTGAAAGGGCGTGACCGATTTCCTTCCCTGACCTTGAAACAATCCGAGCACAAGCTTCTATAATGACGTCGATGTCGACGGGATGTTAAATCACAACCTTCCACCATTCGCAGGTGCCACGAGGAGATGTAACGGAGGTGTGTTCTGCATTTTTGAAGGAACTGGAAGGGCTGTGCCGATACAGACGGTTAATAAGGCTCCATACCACCAATTTTGCCTCTCGAGGTCCCTGCATAAACAACGCAGCACACTACCAGCACAGTACAGCATGAAGAAGACAGTAAAGGGAACACTGATGGGGAACCTGGACAAAAAGCGTCACATCAGGTTTATTTAGAGGTCAGGATTTGCCTGACGACTGTTGAAAAGTGTGCAGGTGATCATGCGCCAGTGCACGCACGAAGCATTTAGCCCCACACCTTCAGCAGGGAGATGGGACAGCATGTGTTTGGCCAGCATAATCTACGGTTTACGTGGAACGGTGCCAACATTGGCTGTGCAATGGGAATTCCACAGTTAAACGCCAAGGAGAGAGCACAGAGGTGGATAGCGAACACTGACAGCCTCTACGAGGAAGACGGCTTGCCTGATGTCGCAATACAAGAAGAAATACGAGACGGAAAACTTCTTTAACAGATCATTAGGATACTTACCATTAATTAAAGCAGGAAGGGTGGATGATATCCCAGCAGAATTTTTAAAATCAGTGGAGAAAGTGGCAACCTAACTAATTTTAACGTTTGTGTGTAGAACCTAAGAGAATAGAAGACTTTCAGAAAAACATCAACACGATCCCGATAGGAGAAAGGAAATGTAAGTGCGACAATCAACACGCAAACAACGTAACACCTTATATAAAGAAGAATGGAAAAGAAAATGGACTATGAGTTTGGCTTCAGGAAACGTCAAGGCACGACAGCGGCAGTTCTGACTATGCCAGTGGACTGAAACAGGACTATAGGATAATTAAGAAAGTCCATCGCACTTGTCGACTTAGAATATGCGTGCGACAGTGTAAAATTCAAGATGTTCTAAATTCTGTGAAAAGTACAAGTAAACCCAGTGATAATTAAGGTTCTGGGGATCCCACTGGAAGAAAATTTTGGGCGCTTTGTTTACTAATACACGTTCAAAGAACAAATATAAAAACATTATACATTCATCCACCATAATTCAGGTTGAACGTTAAATAAACTCGTCAACTAATGCATTTCTTGTAGAAGAAACAGCGTCCTGAGTTTTGTAAGCAGATGCTACAGGCTAAAGCAAACACATGCTTCCAGTTCTCCTAGGCATAGCACTTGAAAACTTTTCGACATCGTCGTCCAAGTTAAAAGAACATGTTTCATGTTCAAAGCTTAGAATTGCTAACCCACTTAATCTGGACTCGGACGTCGAGTTTCCAATAAACTTCTTGATTAGTTTCAGTTGAGAAAATGATGTTTCTGCCATAGAGAAAGTAACTGGCGGAGTCAGGTATAGCCGAAGTGCTGTACTTGCACCAGGCAGCCTACTTGCAAGAAAAGTACAATAGTTTCAACAAACAAAAATTTTGCGAGATGGTTTATTAACGTTTCCTTTCTTTCCAAACTCTTTCGACATAAGTGCTTGTAGGCTAATACCTTTTATGTTTAAATCTGATTCGTGGTTTCTAATCAGCTTTTCTGCTCTTTTCTGCTTATCTTAATTTTCTAACTTAAAAGCATGGATAGGCTGTAAGAAAAAGTAATCATTAACTTACTGTAGCCTGATAAAAAGTTTGATTAATTGCTAGATTAAATTGCCAACAGAAGGTTTGGAAACTGTGGTGTGAAAGACTTTAGTGTATCCATAAATCTATGAGCTACAGAAAGCTCGTCGATTTTTTTTTTCAATTTATGAATATGTTTTGAAGTCAACTTAAGATCAGTGATATGAACTTTCGCTAGTACTTTCGCCTCTTCTGTCACACCTTTAGAATTGTGTATTAGAGTAACTAGATTATTTCTTACAATTTAAGGAAGCAGTGAGACATTGTATCACCATTAGAGGAGTGTAGTAATTTAGAAACTAGGTAATATTTTCTGAAATCTTGCTTTGAAATCCGAGGGACATAAAATAAAAATGTTTCGTGTTTTTATAAAATCAGGATCTTTTCCCTCTCTGCTTTTTACTCTTTAAAATCACGCTGGATACACAACGCAAAATTTGCATGTCACTCTGTTAGATAGATAGCAATGAATTAAATCAGGAAGACCATCTTGTTGGGCGCAGCTGCTTCCGAGTCGTTCCAACACATCTGTCAGTCGCAACAGTTTCGTTTATTTGTTGCCATCGAACATAAATGCATTGTATTTTCCCATAACACAATTGAAATTCCACTATATCAACGATGGAAACATTTAGTAACAAGTTTAAAGAATGAGATTTTCACCCTGCAGCGGAGTGTGCGCTGATACGAAACTTCCTGGCAAATTAAAGCTGTGTCCCGGACCAAGACTCGAACCCGGGATCTTTGCCTTTCGCGGGCAAGTGCTTTACCTTTATCAATTTGTTTGTATACTCGAATTGCACATGGCGAATTGTGTGCTGTAGAAGCATTTTTATGAGAGGTGATAAGATATCGTCTTGCATTGCACATCGCAAGTACGGTAAAGGAAATTTGATTTTTGACAGTGTTACAATTATCTCAACAGTAACAGTTTGCAGAACGGAAGGGCGTTTCGTAAGCACAGGTAAGCCAACAAATTCAATTATCATGAATATTCATGTCCATTGTAACTCCCAGTGATAGAGTATTATTTGTGAAAATAATATTTTAATTCAGAGGCTTAATACCAGTAGAAGGTGTAAGTAAAGTGCTGTCTGTGAGTTTTCAAGCAGTTTTATCAGAAAGTCAGATGCGTTAAATTTTATGTTCATTTGCTGTGTAATTAAATTAAGTTCTGGAACAGTCCTTGTTTAGAAGACTAAGATATAGATTAACAATATTCAGATCTATCGTTTTAATCTGAGTCATTTGTTTTGTGGTGAATTGTTTGATGTATTCACTAGTCTGGATTTAGCATTGTGTAGCGTAAGCTTCAAATATTTCCGATCAATACTTAATTTCAACACAGTTCTATCGCCCTGCACTGAGATTTATGTATTTCAATGTCAAAATAAATTTTACATTTATTTTTTCTCATAACAGCCTAAGACTTACAAACGCCGGTAGTAGTTTAACATTAAACTTTGAACACCTCTGTGTCACCAAAGGCGGAAACCGTTGCTTAAGGTGTCGTCTGACGCGACGTGAAAATATACGTGAACTGGGATCTGGTGAGTCACAGCGTGGACTTCCACAGTGGAGCATCAAATGATGAATCCGGCTTGTCGGATGTTAGCCTCGTGGAGAAAACGTGGCTAACGAGATGCGACAGCGTTGTACGTCACAAGCAAGAGATAGCAGCCGCCATATTGTATGGTGTTAAACATCGTATTTGTTCTTTTTCTCTTAGAGTGCATGGTACGAACATATGCTGTTTCAAAGCATGAGAGCCTTCAGGGTCTCCCCAAACCGCGTCGTTTTAACTACGATTTGTTATACTAAACTTACAGAAAACTACAATTTGATAGCTAAAGGCTTGGTGTAGTTGATTTTAGTTTTATACCTTGTGTGCTACGAAGTACACCGTTTCAATGTTACAGCACAATGGTGATCAGTCAAAAGCGCACCTTTTTCGTACAATTTGCACATGAAATATCAAATAATGGCATTTGTAGATACTGTCTTTAGACAGTCTGTAGCATATACGGAGAGTGGATTATAGTGTCGAAACTGTACCGTATTTGCTAGCGTCGCGAGATCTGGACTTGTGTAGGGGCAAGAGGCGTTCGCCTCCCTCCAATTACTTTTTAAACCCTTCGGTTTCCTAAGAGATTCTCTGGCTCAAATGGCTCTGAGCACTATGCGACTTAACTTCTGTGGTCATCAGTCGCCTAGAACTTAGAACTAATTAAACCTAACTAACCTAAGGACATCACACACAACCATGCCCGAGGCAGGATTCGAACCTGCGACCGTAGCAGTTGCGCTGTTCCGGACTGCGCGCCTAGAACCGCATGACCACCGCGGCCGGCATAAGAGATTCTCTGTCTTTCTTATTCATTTAATATGTGTTCTCTCAAAATTCAATGTTATTTGCTATAAATAATGTATCTCCTGCAGTTCTTGTTGCAAAGGCCAAAGACTGGAATGTTTCCCCAGCAGCCATAAATCTTAACGTGAGTGTTTGTCTGTATCGAAAGATACACAAGTTACACACTAGAAGTTTTCGCTATTACGAAATTTCCTGTAAAATATACACATCTTGGTTTATGGGCTGACTCATGTTTGTATCTTGCCGGTAAATGTATTTCTCAGGGATGGTGAGTAGCTTAGAAAACTCTCATTTTCCATTCGAATGAAATTACGAAACGAATCTCGATCTTGAAATCTATCTGACGAAGTAAGAGTACGTTATCTGAGAGTGCCAGTAACCAACGCAACATCGAGAATTCGGAGGTTATGCAGGAGCAAACTGACGTTCCACTTTACCTTAAGTATATTCAACTTAAAAACCGAAGGTCGGATGAAAATTCAATTGAGTTAACGAATAACTTCTATTAGTATGTATCTCGCATTGCTGCACAGTATTCCTCTAGCACCAAATCGCTGTTCAAGCCGGCGTCGAGTCCAGAATCTTCTTCCCCATTTTCCCCGCAACTCTTACACGCCAAGCGCCAACAGAGTTAACGCAGCTATTATACGCGCGTGCATTTTGGTAAAGAAACTGTGTAGTTTGTGAGCCAAATAACGCCGAAACGGCCGCTGGCGAGCACTGAGAGCGCATATCAAGTTATCCAGCTAGTCCAACATGCTGTCTCGCTTGAGGTCGGATGTTCCGACCTTGTCCACGTCAACTTTAGTTGCCTCGTCTCGTGTGAGGACGGCGTTAGTGACAGTCAAAGAGTAAAAGCACTGGCAATATCGATAGGAGCCGACATGGGTCAGTAATGAGACAATTGTCTATTAACGATGTAGACTCATACGAAGTCTGTCGTTACAAAGAACTGCACGAACGCAGTGTATAGCCAAATATACGAGCACAGTTTAAATACAGTCTATCATCACACTGTTTGTGTGGTAATTGGAAAATGGCAAAAGAGCCAGACCAAAGCACAGTACCTGTTTTAGCCTGATTCACTCTATACGTTAACGCCGTAAGTTCAGGCTGCACCGTCTCCAAAATTCACAATTCAGCAGGCTCGTGATTACTCTGTGTGTGCGACCGTCCCCGTGAACAGACCGTATTCAGAAATTATGGCAAGGCTCCTCCTGAGAAAGCGAGTAACCACATTTCTTCGCGGCTCCATACTCTGACTGGCCACTTCTGTCCTCATTTCAGCCAGATAAACAATACTGGAACCATAGAGAGACATCATAAGGTATGGGGACATATAACCAACGTGTGATTTAGGCAATAGCTCCGCACGTGACACATACTCCACCACTTAATTCGGCAACCTACAAAAAACGAGAAGTTTCCTGAGAACCCAGCTTAATCTGATATAGGTGAACCCCGACTTCTCTGTCCAATTGGTCAACAATACTCTGAATAGGCTAAGAAACATTCTATTTTCTCGCGGACCATTAAATTGCGCCATCTACAACCTGTTCATTCTTTCAGCAACTTCACAGACCCTCACCCCCAAGAGAATTCTTAATAAAAACTGTCACCAACTGGTAATTTTTGGATGTTGCTCCATATTATAGAGCATGGTCGCCTTCATATTGTATAACAACCCGCTGATCATTTCTGTTCTCGGTCAAGAAGTCGTCAATAAATCATAAACTACGGAACAGAATGGTTAGACGATGCTTCAGAAGCAAACTCACAAGTGTGGATTGATGGCTTTCTTAACGTGTGGCATTGTTAACCAGGGTAGTGAAGCATCCCATCCATTCTAACTCTGGGATACGCTCTGAGGTCCGACGTAAGGTTTCTATTAATGAAATCTGCACACAGTGGATTCAAGTAATGAGGTGTTGATGTTATATGTTGGAGTCCCATACGAAGTCAGAAAATCTTATATACATGTGCGATAAATTCAGTCGCATTATCAGCCACTATAGACTGTGGAGAGCCAAAGGTGCCGAAATTTCACATACTTCTTGGATCACTGCCTCAGTCGTTGCTAGCCTGGAGGGTAACAATCGTACAAATCGAGCAAAGGCGCCCACAAAAACTAGAATAAATCTTAATTTTTTTCGTTTTCCGTCGCTCCTTAGTTGCTTCGAAAGTAATGTAGGTATGTTCTGTCTATGCGACTAAATGAAAGGCAGTTTGTTTTTTCCCCTTAGCGTTTCGCTTCTTTTATTTGTGAATCATCTTCGGTGGCCTGCAATACAAGTTACTTTTCATACATATAGTAAATGTATTAATCAATAATTACAATAATTAAAATATTTACTATATTACATTTTCTCATGTTTTTCTCTTGTTTTTCAGGTTAGAAACAACTTCTGTAGCACAAATATTGTGATGTTAAAAATTTTAGGCAATATGTGTGAGTCTACTGTGTGTTCATTCTGTCATGCTCCAGCTGGCCAGTTCCGGAGTTTTTTCACCCACATTTATTATAAAATATCACTTGCACTTTCCATTTTCTGGTCTAAATGTGTGTGTTTACAGAGTGTAGTGTCACGAGTGTTATTGTTTTATGTTCCCTAAGTGCTGTAGTGCCTGTAGGGTTGTTGGGTGTTCTCAGCTTGTTTTCATTTTTTGTTTTGACTTTTTGGTTGAGTCTTTGTACTATATGGGTATTGTAACCACTGTTTGTGGCTATGTGTTGTATTGTTTGTAATTATTTTTGACAGTTTTCTTTGCTGAGTGGGATATTATTTAGTCTGTGTAACATGTGTCGTAGGGCTGCTAAATTTTGACTTTGCGGGTGACTGAAAGAAGCATGTATGTGGCGGTTGGTTTTCCGAAGATGACAAATGTGTGTTTATTGTTGCCTCTCGTTATATCCAAGAAATGTTTTTGCTTTTGTGTTCCTTTTTCCATGGTTAACTGAATATTTTTGTGTATTGTTAAGCCTGAATGAAGTTCATCTATTTTCTCTACTGGGTCATTCACCATACAGATTACGTCATTCTCATGTCTGTACCAGAAAACAATTTTGTATCCTTTCGTTGTGATGACTGTATCGAATACTGTGTTTTGTATGTGGTTAATGAATGTGTATGCCAAAGTTCATGATATTGGAGATTCCATTGGAAGTAATTTTGCAATGAGGGTTCTGGTTATTTCATTAATATCGTCTGCAGATAGTTTGCTGTGTGTTAGTAAGTTTACTTCAGTTAGTTTTATTATGTCTGCAATGGGTATCGAGATGTACATATTTCCTATGTCGAAAGAGATGAGTGATGCTGCTCGTGGAATGTCTAAGTCTTTTATTTGTGTGATGAGTTTATTTGTGTTTTTCACTGTTCTGCTCGTCTACATTTGATAATGTTGCATTATGATTTTGTTCGCGTGTTTTTCCACGTAACATGATAGTGCGTTCATGAAATTAATAACAGGCTTCAACAGAGTAACTGGTTGGTACTTTGGGTTCTTCCGTTGTATGTGTGGTACAGATTATTTTATGTGTGTAATACAGTTTATTTCCTCTCCATCTAAGCTGTGCATGCAGTAATTTAAAACATATTGCTGATTTTTCTTACATGGATTGCTGTTAAATGTTTGATTTAGAACTATGTTCTCCAGATTTAGGTCATATTTAAGCGGTTCTCAAAAGATAATTTTGTGGACTGGCAAGACAGCCAATCCACTAGGACGGGAGGCCGAAGGGCACGCGTTTAAGCTCACGGAGGATGGCGTGAGGTCTGGAACAGGACAAGGAATTGAGACTAGCAAAAAAAGGTACGTAGCTTCTGGAATACTTAACTTTAATCCATAATTGGTGAACATCGGTCTGACGGTACAGGCATCACAAGATAAATAGCAAATGATAATGGCGCGTTGCTAGGTCGTAGCAATTGACGTAGCTGAAGGCTATGCTAACTATCGTCTCGGCAAATGAGAGCGTAATTTTGTCAGTGAACCATCGCTAGCAAAGTCGGCTGTACAACTGGGGCGAGTGCTAGGAAGTCTCTCTAGACCTGCCGTGTGGCGGCGCTCGGTCTGCAATCACTGATAGTGGCGACACGCGGGTCCGACTTATACTAACGGACCGCGGCCGATTTAAAGGCTACCACCTAGCAAGTGTGGTGTGTGGCGGTGACACCACAGATAACATTAAAAGCCTGCAGAGACGTAGTAGTTAGACAGAGTGCTTAAAAGTTGTCAATTACATGCAATATATTTAATTTCCTCATTTGAACTATTTCATCTGAAATCACAAAGTTCATTGGCTCTATTTTAATTTTAAACGGTACCTTAGCTTACTGAACTTTTCTTGCCTCTCCATTATTCTATTACATGATGATGATGATGATGATGATGATGATGATGATGATGATGGTTATGGTGTGGTCCCATACTCCGAGGAGCGTAGGGGACGATGTGGGAGACCCGCATCGTTGTACTAGGTAAGGTCCTGGTAAAGGGTACAGTACCAACCGACATTGGAAATAGGTACAACATTCTTCGTTACTCTTGTCAGAGCAACATATGTTTTGTAATAATAACTCAATTTCACTTAATACAACGAAGCTGGATACCAGTGTAGGAAAGAAACACAATTTCTTTATTTAATTGATCACATGTGCACTCCCACAAAATAAATCCCTACATCCAATTTGGTGAGATCTGTGAAATGAATGAATGTATGGTCGTCTGCTAACTGCAGACAGTGAATGTGCAATATATGGTCATCTTTGAGACGCTCCTTCGGTCACCTTTTTGGAACCAAATAGATGAAATTTACCTGAGCTTTGAGCGCCTGAAATGTGGCTGGCCAATACGGTTGAAACGCGTACGTTTCTTATGTATTCATTACCAGCGATGGCGAGGCATGACAGAATCTCTGACCAGAGAGTTATTTATCGTTGCTAGTCTGCGCTTGACTGCGCGAGAGTTCAGTAGTGTGTGGAGTCGGCAGAGTGAGTAGTCAGTTGCGTGTCGCAGTCTGTTGGCAGTAGTTGTAGCGAGTGGACGGTTGTACTGAGCGAGCGTCGGCATGCGTCGGCGGCGTGCTCTCCTTCCATCTCTGGTCATGATTCAGGATGAGGTATATTGTTTTAGAAGGTAATGAAGCAGCATTTCGCTCAGCTAATGACATATGTTAATTGTAATTAATTTGTTCAAGAATTGCCCCAATAATATTTTTCTTATAAAGTAACTGTTTTAAACAAAAAGATTCATTTCAAGTTAAATAATATTTCCTATGCATTCCCTCCAAGAATCAAAATTAAACATGGGTCAGCATTGCACGGAGCTGTGCCGAAAAATAAGAGCAGATATTGATGCAGTTTACTGATGTAAGAATTTTGGTTTTTGTGTTCAGGTTTAATTATTGCACAGGGCCGAAGGTCAGCGCCGCTGCCCTTATAAAATTTGTCAGGTTTAATTATTTATGTTCAGATGTTACACATAGTTTATGCTTCATTAAATTAATTTTATTGTGGGTTTAATGAGCAATCTTCATTCCTTAACTTTTGTGGGGAGTTTACATTTGGGCCATTATCATTCTTTAATTTTGCAAATAGGATACGCTTGGTCATTTTCATTATGGAGTTTTGTGAGAATGCAACATTTCACTTAACATTGACTTTCATATTCTTGCTGGGAGGTTACAATTTCATTATTGACTTTCATTAATTTTGCGGGGAGGTTACACGGTAGCATGATGCTCCCCCACCTTGAGGGAGGTGCGAGATGACCTGAAGAATGTCCATGTTTCAGCACTCTGGCGCTGGATCTTGTGTTGGTAAGACCTGTCTTAGGTGCGCTCCGTAAAAACAAGAGTGGAGAGAATGGTATGGATGTGAAATACTTAAGAGTAGCTTGGAATAATAATTTCTCTATTTCAGGAACTTGGGGGAGAATTGAATGACAGGCAGGTAATATTAAGGGGATCGTAGTAATCTTAGGAAGTGACCAACAGTCACAATGAAACCACGTGTAGAAATAATTTGAAATACTTGCCAGTGCTAAAGTTAAGCTGAATTAGTGGCGTGTGTACTATAAGTTGGAAATATTTAAGAAATGGCGTGTGCAGGACTTGAAATTAGTCTGTCTGGGTATGAGACAAAGGATAAAGAGAAGTGCTCGTCCAAGGTATCAGTTGAGGACTCGCGTGTGTCACGAATATGATCCTAGTATTACTTTGTGTGTTATGTTTCCGTGTGACGCTTGATTCAAACTCTAATACTCTGAGAGAGAAGCAAGGTGAGTCAGTCGTCTATCCAGCAACGCCACTTCGCTTGCACTGCACAGGAAGACGTGCATATATCCTCCAGAGTTCGTAGTAGGAAAGACAAGTTACGAAGTTGGTCAGTGTCGTGTGAAACGGGAATGAACACTAATTGAAGTGGGAAAACTGAAAGTGAAGTGATTCTAACGTTGTGACTATTCTTTGAGATGTATTGTATGTTGCCAGGGTGATGTACACTCCTGGAAATGGAAAAAAGAACACATTGACACCAGTGTGTCAGACCCACCATACTTGCTCCGGACACTGCGAGAGGGCTGTACAAGCAATGATCACACGCACGGCACAGCGGACACACCAGGAACCACGGTGTTGGCCGTCGAATGGCGCTAGCTGCGCAGCATTTGTGCACCGCCGCCGTCAGTGTCAGCCAGTTTGCCGTGGCATACGGAGCTCCATCGCAGTCTTTAACACTGGTAGCATGCCGCGACAGCGTGGACGTGAACCGTATGTGCAGTTGACGGACTTTGAGCGAGGGCGTATAGTGGGCATGCGGGAGGTCTCCACAGTACATCGATGTTGTCGCCAGTGGTCGGCGGAAGGTGCACGTGCCCGTCGACCTGGGACCGGACCGCAGCGACGCACGGATGCACGCCAAGACCGTAGGATCCTACGCAGTGCCGTAGGGGACCGCACCGCCACTTCCCAGCAAATTAGGGACACTGTTTCTCCTGGGGTATCGGCGAGGACCATTCGCAACCGTCTCCATGAAGCTGGGCTACGGTCCCGCACACCGTTAGGCCGTCTTCCGCTCACACCCCAACATCGTGCAGCCCGCCTCCAGTGGTGTCGCGACAGGCGTGAATGGAGGGACGAATGGAGACGTGTCGTCTTCAGCTATGAGAGTCGCTTCTGCCTTGGTGCTAATGATGGTCGTATGCGTGTTTGGCGCCGTGCAGGTGAGCGCCACAATCAGGACTGCATACGGCCGAGGCACACAGGGCCAACACCCGGCATCATCGTGTGGGGAGCGATCTCCTACACTGGCCGTACACCACTGGTGATCGTCGAGGGGACACTGAATAGTGCACGGTACATCCAAACCGTCATCGAACCCATCGTTCTACCATTCTTAGACCGGCAAGGGAACTTGCTGCTCCAACAGGACAATGCACGTCCGCATGTATCCCGTGCCACCCAACGTGCTCTAGAAGGTGTAAGTCAACTACCCTGGCCAGCAAGATCTCCGGATCTGTCCCCCATTGAGCATGTTTGGGACTGGATGAAGCGTCGTCTCACGCGGTCTGCACGTCCAGCACGAACGCTGGTCCAACTGAGGCGCCAGGTGGAAATGGCATGGCAAGCCGCTCCACAGGACTACATCCAGCATCTCTACGATCGTCTCCATGGGAGAATAGCAGCCTGCATTGCTGCGAAAGGTGGATATACACTGTACTAGTGCCGACATTGTGCATGCTCTGTTGCCTGTGTCTATGTGCCTGTGGTTCTGTCAGTGTGATCATGTGATGTATCTGACCCCAGGAATGTGTCAATAAAGTTTCCCCTTCCTGGGACAATGAATTCACGGTGTTCTTATTTCAATTTCCAGGAGTGTATTTCATGTAATTTAAGTACGTGCGGTTTGCATTGGAGAGTAGCATGATAGGTCCAGAGGCAATGGGTTATGAATGTTCCTTTTTGTACCGCTCGGTCAGGAGGAAATTTTCGTGATAATGGGTGTGAGAATCGAAGTGTGAGATATAGCAAAATATTCACCATCCTATCCATGAAGCGCACTGTAGCGTTAGATAATTACGAGACCATAAGATAATCACCAATGTAAAGCCATGCCCACCGGGCGGAATTTCTCATGTGTAATTGTAGTATAAAATGTAATGGTGTGTTTAGGTTATCTGTGAATCATAATAGAATTTCTGGATAAAAAAGTGTGTAGTCATGATATCCAGAATTTATAACATGTGCCCCATTCATATTCAGTGCGATGGACACGTGTTGATCAAAGCCGTTGGGTGAGAAAGAAAATGTGGTATTGCCAGTGCGTAGTGAACAGAGTTGTGTAAATTTTTAATAGTTAGATGTGCGTTATCCGTTTTCGTTGCGTAATATTCAAACAGGAGAATAATTTGTAGCTTAATTGTGGGTACTAGAGCTCAGAATTAGTTATTGATGTTTTGCGATAAATAAGAATATAGCCACTCGCTTGGCAGACCACTTATCTTGCAGGCCTGACTGCTTGATGCCACAGTATGAGCAAGGCATGTGGGTGCCTCTCGCTAGTGGAGGTGGTTTGTCATTGCCTTCCTCCGACCGTAATGGGGATGGATGATGATGATGATGATGATGATGATGATGATGACACAACACCCAGTCATCTCGAGGCAGGAATCGAACCCGGGACCCCGTACACGGGAAGCGCGAAGGCTACCGCAATACCACGAGCTGCGGACACTCTATTACATAAACCAATAGAATTACACCACCAAATTCTCTTCCTTGTAAGTTTCCTCAGGAATCATTTGACAGTTCCTCTCAGTTTTTTCTTATGCTTTGTATTACTCCTCTGCTTCGTATCTAATTCTTACTCAAGCAACCATTACTTGCCACTGGTAACCCAGTCCAGTGATAACTGGAGTACCGCGAGTTTAGGGGCTGGTTGGCTTTCCACCTGAGGTAGATACGGCTTACACAAAGCAAAACTAGAACCACAGCAGCAAGAGAAACTGAGATACTCGTGGTCATATGTCATTGCGCTGCTTATCGTAGTACTGCCGTACATGCTGGAACATTTACTTAATGGTAAGTCGGCCCTTCTGTGAAGCTATAAGCTCATTCAATAGGTGGTCCGGTTTTAGGGTGCCGTTTAAATGGGACAAGTTGTGGTTTGGCAACATGTCTAACGATTTTCTGGCCAATGCAACAAAGTATGTGTCAGGTTTATTATGGTTATACCAGTTACCTAATTGGCAGACGGAATGTCGCTCCCACTATACCATAGATTGTACAGGTAACTAATATTCCACTATTATGTTATTCCAACCTCGTCAATCCCTTCATCACTGGATGATCTCGCTGGTACCTGGAGAAAAGGAATACTCATGATTCTCCTTCCATTCTCATACGGCTGGTCGTACACGATTAATTACCTCACCATGCACTCTATTACCATAGCAGCCTCCTGTTTACTTACAAAGTAACTGTCTGCCACAAAACGTAATAAAGACGGAACACAAAAGTCTAAAACACAATAACTCCACTACAATACGCCAATGACAAGTATCACATAATCTACTACCGAACCGTTTTTACTGTATGTCCTACATAATTCGAATGAAATTATAATTAAATCAATACCATTAGCTGCTGGCGGACGTTAATATACACCAACGAGGACAGTTGAAAATGTGTGCCCCGACTGGGACTCGAACCCGGAATCTCCCGCTTACATGAAAGACGCTCTATCCATCTATTTTTCCTAATTTGTTCGGTACTGTTCGTTTTTCGTTTGGTCTGGGCGGACGTCACACGACATCCGTTCAAGTTGATCGCTGATTCCTTTACTGAGTTACAGAGGGCGACCAGCACTCTGACCTAACACGCTGAGCTACCTTGCCGGCGATCCATCTGAGCCACCGTGGGCACAGAGGATAGTGCGACTGTATGGACTTACCGCCGACAAGCTCCCTGTGAGACCCACATTCTCAGCGTATAGTCCACACACTACATTCGTAGTGCCCCTGTCATTATACCCATTACTCGTGGCAGACAATCCACAGAGTGTCGTAAGAGTTCAGGCAATTCGTGTGCATCCGCACTGAAGGTCAGCAGCCGGTTAGCCTTAACGATATGAAGATGGCAACTGTTCTTTCGGAACAGATACCATCTTCATACGTAATTCGATGTCTGCTGACGTGATCTGAGTGCGCAAGGCACTCCACACACGCTTTTCTCATCAGTTCTCAATTCCTTTTTACCGTTCTTAATTTTAACTTTCCCTGCAGATGACGAGACTAGCATTTGTACTAAAATGTGTAGAGAACCCTTAAATGGCTTTACGTGTCCTATACGAACAAAGGAAGTTCTCGTCGGCAAGTGTTACCTCATATTCGAATGATCTGATCTGGCCCTTTTCTGCTTTGCTCTTTGGTGTATGGGAATTCGCAGCATAACCCATTCATTGATTTTATATTCAGCAACCTTAACAACATATCATTTCATTTGTTCTTGATGGTCGAGTACTTTCGTATTTGCTTTCCTCACCCGTTCCCACACACACAGCATCATTACCTTAAGGCCAAATCACATCAAAAAGGAAAAAAAGGCAGTTTCCTGTCATTTATCACCTCGTACGGCTCATGCGGCGAGAGCGTGACATTGTGATGCACATTAAAATTGTACACAGCCACGACATAGGGCAGGAAATACCCCAATCGTTGTGATGGCTGTTCATGTAACTCAACATTTTACCGAGAGTACGATGGACAGGTTTCGTTCTTCCGTTTGGGTGAAGATGGGAGTAGTTCTTAGATTCAGGCTAGACCGGGCAGCTGCTTAATCACCTCGGATGTGAAGTTTATGTCCTGATCTGAACTGTTGTGTTGGAAATGCCAAACTCGGAAAAGTAAACATCGCAAACAGAAATTATGTATAAAAAAATATCGCTTCAACGAGTCCACTTGCGAATGAAGTGTTACTGCTTTACACGTTAGACTGTATACAGAATAGTTAATATGTCCATAAATGACGCAAGTTGGTATCTTTGATTCCACCGGAAGCTAATGGTTAGGTAAACTGACATAGCGGAAGTCAGTTTCGCGTTTCTGAAGCCATGACAACTCCACTTACTTTACTGCCACGATCAATGTAACGAGAATACTCTGAGTTAAAGGTTCGATTCGTATTTTTTGTAGAATTTACGTAAAAAATTACTTTAAATTTACTGTCTGGGCGGTTGACATTTCATTAGGAAGAAATGGATGACACCATCAGATTAAATGAAAGACTGATAATTTAAAAAAGAACTGAGGATATTGTTACTCTACCGTTTCTTTTCAGGCATTTATTGTGCCTGTGATCGGTTCAGAGGTGAAGATCTTTGTGGTGAATCTACAGCCAAGACCAGTAGCTAGAGGCTATGCATGAAGACATGCATTAAGTACACAGCTGACAGTGAGTTTTTCAGTGTCTCACACATTAGCCACAATCCGAAACAACAAGCATGTCACATCAGTTTTCATTTGCACAATGCAAAGTACACGTTGCCCCACGAGCATTGAGAGAAACGCTCATGAATGTTGGCATACTTAATTAGTTTGCTTACAGACCCAAACAGAGCAGAATTGTTAACGAACGCATAATTGTAACAACCGGTACTCTCGTGTTGTTTTGGCTTCATGTGTTGAAAAAAAGCGCGTTTTCAATGCTTTGTAATCGGATCTGAATAACATACTTAAAAAATGAGAAACTGTAACCCTACAACGCGTTACAACACCCAGGAAAACTAATATCAGCAATTCGGTATTTGAATATTATCCTCAGATTCTGACAGTGCGTCGTGCAAACATCAGTCGTTTAAAAAGAGTCAGAACTGTCTTAACTAAAGGTGCAGTTGTATAGATTTTACTTATGTAGTGCTTGGTGAAACATTAGTTTCTCCCTCTAACGTTATCTATCGTGCCTGACAAAAATTTAGTCAATCACCAGGAACAAGTGGTCGGATGTTAATGTAAATTCGTATATATAAACATCACTGGCGCATGTATGTGTCTGTAACACGAAGAACGGCCACCAGAGTGGATCAGTGATGTTATAGTACTGCTACCTGGGCTTGTAGGATATATAAGGGGCGTGGGGAGTGCCAGATGCCGAGTGATCACTCTGAAGGAAACGAAAATGCTAAATAATCATGTAGGAAAGCGTTATCAGCACCTGGCAGAATTTCAAACGGACCTCATTGTGGATCTCCAGAAAACCTCAAGCAGACAAACAGGAAATCAGTTGGTTGGTTTGTGGGGGGTTGAAGGGACCAGACTACAAAGGCCATCGCTCCCTTTACTGAACTTTCCTGATTTAATAAATTGCACACCTTAGTTTAGTGACAATTTAAATAAGGCAATAAATAAAAACAAAAAGCTTTGTCTGACAGCGGTTCTTAAATCTATGACTCAAAATTTCTACCTTTACGAACCACAACTCTGAAAATGCTTCAACCCAACTGAGCTACCCAAGCAAGACTCATGCCCCGTCCTCACAGCTTTAATTCCGCGATAACCTCGTCTCCCACCTTCCAAACTTCACAGAAGCTCTTCTACGACTCTTGCAGAACTAGCACTCCTGGAAAAAAGGATATTGTGGAGACATGGCTTAGCTACAGCCTGGGGGATGTATCTAGAATGAAATTTTCACTGTACAGCGGAGTGTGTGCTGATATGAAACTTCCTGGCAGATTAAAACTGTGTGCGGGACCGAGACTCGAACTAAGTTCAAATGGGTCAAATGGCTCTGAGCACTATGGTAGTTAACTTCTGAGGTCATCAGTCCTCTAGAACTTAGAACTACTTAAACCTTACTAACCTAAGGACATCACACACATCCAACCGATATCTCATACACATACAGCAATCGACCCAAGAGGGAGCTCGACATGGCTCACTCCATTAAGCTGACTGTTCCTATCATGATTCATGTTTTTGGAGGTTTCAGATGTAACAGTGGCCCAATGGGGGACTACATGGGAAATTGAGGGTAGCGATAGACCTACTCGTCGTCAAGGATCCGGTCTACCATGTCTCATCACCACTGATCACTAGAAGAAAGCATGGCCGTCAGCACTTCTCATCCACGACTGCCGTAGGAGAACGCGTGATGGACTCCCCGAAACAACAGGTGTCTTCACGTGCTATAAGTTGGAGACTAGCAGCAGCCTGCCCAAGGAATTTCCGTTCCATATGTTAACACTAAGTCGCAATCATCTGTGCATGAAGTAGCGGCTTCAGCGGGAAACCAGACTGCTGATGAGTAACGTCGCACTGTGTTCTGTGTTGAATCACGGTTATACACTATCCTGGATTACCATCGTTGGTGACTGCAGTGGCGACAGGAGGCGAATTTGCATTCTTGAAATGTTCTGGCGAGGCACAGTTGTGTCACTGCTGCCGCCTGGGCGTGGAGAGCCAATGGGTGTGACTTGCAGGTCACCGCTGGTAATGATGAGGGAACTTTGGCGTCAGGTCACGACAGCATCGTCACGCCGTTTTTCAACAGGACAATGCTCGTCCGCGCTTAGTGCGTTTCTTTATGAACTGGTTACGGAATGTTGAGGTACACCTGTGGCTAGCAGTCCCCTACAGAACATGTGTGGACGTCAGCTCAATCTCAGTGAGAGACTACCTTGGGTATCAAGAAGCAGTTACAGCAGTTGTGGACCATCTGGCATCAAGAGAACATGGAAAGGCTTTGACATCTCCAACAGAACCTGTGCATGTACACTACCGCTCATTAATTTCGATACAACCAAGTATTTCAAATCCACAACACAAATCTACCATTATTTCTCAAGTCCGTCAGCTTTGGATTTAATGACTGCCTCACAAACTCGAGGCATGCTGTCAATCAGTTTTTGCAGGTATCGTGAATCCGTATGATTCCACACATCCTTAACAATATTCCAGAAATGTTCCTTGCTGGATATATTAACTTCCCTGATACGTCTGTCCATCCCAGACGATTTCAACGGGATTACAATAGGGGCTTGGGACGGCCATACCATAACATTCAGTACGTTCTGTTTTTCCTTTGATGCAATGTAGTTCTTACAGTATGCCGACCGGTGTTTTGGGTCATTATGCTGTTGTAAGGTGAACGCTTTCCCTATTAAGCGACATCCACTTTGTATTGCATGATACTAAAGTATACGGTGGTACTGCTTCTGATCCATACATCCTTCTATCTTCACAATGTAGCCAACTCTATCTCCGGCAAAACATCCCCCAACCATAATGGAACATCCACCGTGTTTGACTGTAGATAGAACGAACTGCTGCGCTACCCTTTCCCCACAAATCGGCGAACAAATATTCTTCTTGTTCCAAAAATCTCGAACTTCGATTCATCGCTGAATCCACTCTTCCAATGTCCAATTGTTTTCTACCCCTTTCAAGTCTCTTCTGTTTATTTATGGGCCTTAGAAGGGATTTTCTTGCTGTGACGCATCCTTTCAAAGCCGGCATCATTCAGTCTCGTTATTACTGTTGCAACAGATATTGTCGTGTTCATTTCTACCAACTCTGCAAGAATTTGGGGCGCTGTTTGAATCTATTTTTCCTACTGTAATTCTGATACATTTATTATCACTTGTTTTACGAGGTCGTCCTGGTCTTGGTATGCCCTTATTGCTACCTGTTGCCTTTTGGCAGTGAAGGGCGTACTGCACTCCCCCTATAGACACGCTACATTGTTTCGCAATTTGGCGAATAGATAAACCTGCTTGGCTAAACGCTACAATTTCAGCACGTTTTTCTATGGATATTTTTGTGGCGGTGTTCGTAGCGACAAGCAATTCGCTGTAGAAACGGCTTACGAAGTCACCGCCACACTTTTAATAGCGGGCCGACCGGTGCGCTGGAACAGTGAACAGAAAAATGAAAACCCAAACACTCCGATTAAATAAAAGTCGGTACTTATCTTTATTAACGAAGATACAGAACACAGTAGTGAACGCCGTGTCTACAGAGATCTGTCTAGTTCGAGTCGGAGCGGCTAGGTCAGCGTCGGCTGACGACAAACAACTACTCTGCTGCGATGAACACACAACTGACTAGCAGGTACACAATTCGGTGGCGAGTATACAACTGAGCGGCGAATACAGAACTGTCCTAGCGCTCGCGACTCCAGCGCTTAAGAAGCCAGAAGCCAGCGGTGGCGCGCGCAGACTTGCGGCGATTTCCTGTCTCGCTGGCGCTGCTTATGCGGACGGCGTCCGGACTTTGATGCTGCCAACCTTTTGGCAGCGGGCTCGGGTGGCATTACTGGCTAGGATATAACAGATATCTCCACTCGTGGAGCCATACTAGCGATGTGCACACTTCAGTGTCACGAAGGAACTGACGAGCAGGAACAACATGTTATGTATCGTAGCGATACTTGCCGTTCGCTGTGGACATCACATCACTACAGGGAACAACACAGGTCCACCAAATGAGGTGTCTGTCGGCAAATAGGTAAACAAACATATCAGATAGGAAAGATAACGTTTATGTACACAACATCGTTTGTTGGATACTATTTTATCTCGATGACAACAAAAATCGTGACATGTGTACAACTTTTGTACTATACCTTCGATTCCTCCACCGTACCCACGGTATTAGACCTTATGTACAGAGAACTAGATGTCATTCATCATCATCATCATCATTTAAGACTGATTACGCCTTTCAGCGTTCAGTCTGGAGTAGTCCCCCTTATAAAATTCCTCCATGATCCCCTATTCAGTGCTAACATTGGTGCCTCTTCTGACTTTAAGCCTAGTACTTCAAAATCATTCTTAACCGAATACAGGTACCTTCTCCTTGGTCTACCCCAACTCCTCCTACCCCCTACTGTTGAACCCATAACTCTCTTGCGTAACCTTGCTTCTCCCATGTGTGTAACATGACCCCACCATCTAAGCCTGTTCGCCCTGACTGCTACATCTATAGAGTTAATTCCCAGTTTTTCTTTGATTTCCCCATTGTGGAGACCCTCCTGCCATTGTTCCCATCTACTAGTACCTGCAATCATCCTAGCTACTTTCATATTCGTAACTTCAACCTACAGCTCTACTATGGACCCTGACGTAAATATAGGAACCGTGTCTAGTAAATTAGATAAACATGCAGAGATTCAAAAAAGCTAACTGCCGAAGCACTCAGGTGAAACTAAATAATTTGCCCATAATTAGGAATTTGTAATATGTCACAAAATCGGTTTACTTTCCGACGCAAATGAAAAGTCGAGAACTGTGGCTATTGGATACTAAATAAACACGCAGAAACCAAAGAAATTAAACTATTAAAGCACACAGATATTATAAAATTCGCTCCTGGTTAGGAACTCGTAAGTCACTAAATCGGTTACTTCCTTATTGCTACTTGAGACATAAGTAGCTAACTTTCTGAAGTCCCTACGTATCTTTCTTTATACGTTGAATATGATTGCTCTCCGTTATACCCATACCATACGTACTATGTCCGTTCAGAAAATTCCGGAACATTCTTAATTTTGCGCCAGTGGCGTGTTGGCGTGAAATTCGGTTCGCATCCCATCACACACCTGTGCATTATGTGCAACAGCTGGAAGTTTCATTATTGTATGTCTGTTACTTATTGTTCAGCGCTGAACTGAGTAGTATGTTGTATCGCACAGTTCGTGAAATTCGAGATGGTAGATGTGCAGGAGCAACTGGTCTGCATTGAATTTTGCACGTAACTAAAGAAAGCCTTTACAAAGACACGTCAAATGATGCAGGAAGCCTACGGTGATGAGGGCTTAAACCGTACTCGGTGTTACGAATGGTTCACACAGTTTAAAAATGGCCAGACGGATGTTAAAGATGACCATCGTTAAAGACGCCCTTGAACGCTTACCGGTGACGCTCATATCAGGAACGTCAATGAAAATGTGCGCGACAGACGAAGACTGACTGTCCGAGAGATTGCAGAAGAATGCAACGTTTCCTGTGCATCATGTCACAAAATCCTGACAGTATCTTGGAATGCAACGTGTTGTCGCCAATTTCGCAGTCTGTGGAGAACTTTTGGATTGCGCAAATGAGAACGATGTTCCTCAAGAGAACCATAACTAGTCATGAGACGTGGGTCCACGGTTATGATGTCGAGACCTAGGTTTAGTCTTCGTAACTGGTCGGGAATGGTCCTCAAAGACCAAATAAAGCTAGTCAGGTCAGGTCAAATGTCAAAGCCATGTAGGTAGTTCTGTTTGGAGCATTAGCTTATCATGAATTGGAGCCACAGGGACAAACTATTAATCGATGGTACTATAGAGACGCGTTGTGACGCCTGCGAGAAAATGTGAGACCGTCCTGAAACGTGGCGAGACATTTCATGGCTCTTGCACCACTATAACAGACCTGCACATTAGCTCTGTTGGTCAGTTGAGTATTGCACAAAAAACGAAATCTCTGTGCTGCGTCATCCTCGTTACTCTCCTCTGTGGTGTCACCGCCAGACACCACACTTGCTAGGTGGTAGCTTAAATCGGCCGCGGTCCATTTAGTACATGTCGGACCCGCGTGTCGCCACTGTGTGATCGCAGACCGAGCGCCACCACAAGGCAGGTCTCGAGTTACGGAAGAGCACTCGCCCCAGTTGTACGACGACTTTGCTAGCGACTATACTGACGAAGCCTTTCTCTCATTTGCCGAGAGACAGAATAGCCTTCAGCTGAGTCCATGGCTACGACCTAGCAAGGCGCCATTAGCCTTACATAGTTTGATAGTTATCGTATGAAATGTCTCATCAAGAATGCTGTATTCACATCAAAGAATAAAAGATAACTATTCGAGGAGCTGCATACTTTTCTTATTAGAATTCACTACTTATCCTGTTCCAGAATTCACGCCCGTCTGCGTTAGATAGCGTACATTTCGGCCGCCTCTATCTACAAGGTGTTGGCACATTTACCAACACATCATCCTCAACTGGTCCCTGCGGACTGTTTTTTATTTCCAAGGCTGAAAAGACCAAGATTTGCAACGACAGACGAAATAAAAGAAAGTTGGCATCAGGCGCTTCGCGCGATCCAGCAAGAGGTGTACCAAGACTGCTTCCGAACGTGAAAAAGGCGTTGGGAGAGGTGTGTCAATTGCGGAGGAACGCATTTCGAAGGAGAGTATGCGCAATAAGTAAACGGTAAGCGTAGAAAAATTTTGTGGACAAAATTCCGGAAATTTTCGAACAGACCTCGTACTCTACAGAAACTACTTATGGAAATCTGACAAAATATTCAGTCTGAGGTTGACCATCGTACTGACCTCTTATATTTTTCTTTTATGTGTACAGTGAAGTTGCATATAAGACATACAATGTTCTGAAAAGCAATGCCAGAATCATCTGCACTATCAGATTGTGCTCCGACCAATCTGTATTCCACAGGGAAGTATCACCATTGGATGACCATATTAAAATGCAAGAAGAGAGAACTTTTCCATTAGGTTGAATGAATGGCTGCATTCTTTAAATGTGGATACGTGTAAGAAATTACCTACAAGAAAGAAAAAGAATTCGACAGCATCCGATGACAATATTAGTGGTGAACGTCTGCAGTACGTCACATCATATCAGTATTTGGAAGGAAGGAAAATTAGGGTTTAACTTCCCGTCCTGACACAAGGCTCTAAGAGACGGACCTCAAGTTCGGACTAGGACAGGAAAGTGAAGGACGTCATTCCTGTTCTATTTGCGGGAAAAATGTCGTTATTTGCCATAAGTAATTCAGGGAATTTTAATTCAGATGGCCGGTCTGGGATCGGAACCGACGTCCTCATAAATGTCAGCCCAGTATAGTCACCACAGCGACATCTAGCTCGGGAAGTATTTTAGGGGTAACGCCAATGAAATAGGACGATCAAAGTAAAATACGTAATAGGTAAGGCAATTGGCGACTTGGATTTGGGATTTGTTAGAAGAGTTCTGCGACAGAATAAAAGGAGTTACCCACCTTTGGGCAGTACCCCCCCCCCCCCCCCCCCCCGCTCCCTTTCCACCCGGTCTTCCCAGCCGAACTCAACTCCTACCCTACCAAAGAGACAGACTCATCAGTCAAAGAGAGGTACGTGTAGTGGACATTCACTACCAGCGTGTTTCTCCAGCCCTGTGAAGTATGACAACTATTTTGGCATTCACTGTGAAACTAACATGGACTCTCCATCCACTCCCTCTTCTAGTTCATGTCCGTGTACGCTCTTTTTCACCATGACAATAGGCATTGAATGTATTCGAAGACGAGGGCGGTATGACTCAAATGAAAGTGTAACGAAAGACTCAATGAACATAAAAAGAGAATTTGTGAAAAAGGCAACGAAGTCCTCACGACTGGATTGCACAGTTTCTAGCAAGTAGAACACTGCAGGTCACTGTCAAAGGAGAGAAATGGTTCAAATCGCTCTGAGCACTATGGGACTCATCTGAGGTCATCAGTCCCCTAGAACTTAGAACTACTTAAACCTAACAACCTAAGGACATCACACACATCCATGCCCGAGGCAGGATTCGAACCTGCGACTGTAGCAGTCGCGCGGTTCCAGATTGAAGCGCCTAGAACCGCTCGGCCACCAAGGCCGGCAAAGGAGAGTAATCTTAAGGCGTAAAAGTAACTTCGGTCGTACCCCAATGGAGTTTTGTAGGGCGATTACTTTTCACTATATATACAAATAACATAGTAGATAACGTTCTATGAGACTTCTCGCGGATGATGTTATATCCAGAGAAGCCGCAACGTTAGGAAATTGTTGCGAAATGTAGGAAGACATGCATAGAATAGGTGATCGGTGCTGAGGTTGCCGATTGACGCTCAGTATAAAAAAAATTAACGAATTTCGCATAAATAGGCAGAAAGACCCATTATTGCAGTACTTACACGCTTGTGGAACGAACACTGGAATCAGTAATACACACAAATTATCTAGGAGTGTGCGTACGGAGCGATTTGAAGTCGAACGCCAACATAATACTTATCACAGTTGAAGCTGCGACAGTCTGAGAGTCAGTCGAACAATTCTCGGGAAATGTGGTACACCCCCAAAGGAGATTGCTTACAAAACCGTCGTGCGACCGATAATTGAATATTACTGATCAGTCTGGGACCGCACCCGACAGACACAATTGATAGAGGAAATAGAGAAGATCAAAAGAAAAACAGCACAGTTCGTTACATTTAGCAAAAGCAAAAGCGCCACACAACCAGTGGCATAGAGGAATAAGGGGATATAAAATAAGGATATGTAGATACACCAAACAATATTATTTTGATGTCTTGCGTCCTATGTTTTTCGTCGTAGGCCACACGAGCGTAACACACAGTCAATGACGTTACGCTCAGAGCGAGCTAGACAACGTAGAATGTGCCTATCAGATGTTCCCAACCCGCCGTGTCCACACTGGAAGTGGAAAGCTTCTTTTAAATCTGAAGGAAATAAAGAATTTTGTTAGGAATTACTAAAATGAGCAGAATATTACTTTCCAAGTCCATGTCATAGTGCCAACGTCGCAAGGATGTTCTCTTTCATAAACGGCCAATTGACGAAGGAACACAATAAACCAGGAACCGAATCAATCACAGAGACGATATTGTGTAACTTATAATTATAATCTCAGGAGTTCCACGAATTTACTTCCAAGGAAAATAACGTTCTTTATAAAGAAATATTAATACTTAACTGCAGATTACTGTTTGTTCCTTATGAGTCTAGTTGAAATTGCTAAACTTCCTGAATGTCTTTTGTGTCCCGTCCAAAGAGACTAGGTAATTGTTTATCTTGTTCAGTGAAGAACTTTTACTTTATTTTGACGGAAGTTTATCTTAGGAAGAAGACAGCAAACACGAAGACTGAGAACACAGTTATCATAAATGCCAAATTGTAACGTTCTTTACCGATTTTCTTTTTAGTTAAAGCACGTTTACAATTTATCTCACAAAAAATTGATAAAAACGTATTTAAAATAGGACAAAATGTCCTGCTAAGTGTAACGCAGATTTCAGCATTTCTGCATTTCGACCCGGCAACCCTTATATGCATCTACCGGAAGTCCGCCCCCGGCAGCTGAGTTGTCTGACAGCCTCAGTCTTATATGCCGGCACGGTAGCTCATCGTGTTCGGCCAGAGCGCTGGTTGGCCAGTGTAACAAAAAAACTGAGTGGAAGGATTAACAAAACGAACTTGAACGGATGTCACATGACGTCCGCAACGAGCAAACACAACGATCAACAACGAACAAAATGCAATTTTAAAAAAAGAAAAAAAGTGGTCAGCTTGAGAGCGTGTCAATCCTAAGGACCCGGGTTCGATTTCCGGCTGGGTCGGAGAATTTCTCTGCTCAGGGACTGGGTGATCTGTTGTCCTAATCATCATCATTTCATCCCTATCGACGCGCAAGTCTCCGAAGTGCCGTCAAATCGAAAGACTTGCACCAGGCGAACGGTCTACCCGACGGAAGGCCCTAGTCGCACATTTCATTTTTTTTATCTACCGGAAGCGTGCGTTCCTGGAAGACTCAATCATTTCGAGGGCACACTGATACTTACCAGCAATTGCTCTTCCCGCAAACAACTCGCGAATGGAATAGAAAAAAATCGAAGTGACAATGGTACACAAAGAAGGCGTAGATACGTTCTTGGGTAAATTTATTTGGGGAAGAGTTTTCTTTTTTGCCTTGTTGCACATGAGAACGCTGTAAGAGAGAAACTCAGTAACACGTCTTGCTATGTACAGAGGCTTGAGCGGTAAACACGAGGACTTCCTGTAAAGTGAAAAATCCGCATTTTTTATGTAGAAAGTCTTAAACCTTTTTAAATAGAACGTTATTAACATTCTACATCTTTATTTTTCGTGTCTAAATGATTTGCCACCCTCTGTTGCAATAGGGCTCCGAACTGTAGCGTGTAGCATGACCATGCGTAGCCGGAATCGAGTTTCGAATTCGAAGTGTTGTTCCACACACGGAGCACACTCACACTCACCCTCTCCTTCAGCACGACAATGCCACACCACGCACAAATGCTGTGGCATCTGCAAGAATCCGACACCTTGAGTTCACTGTCATCGAGCATCCTCCATACAGAACTGCCTTGGTCCCATCCGATTTTCATCTAAACAGGGAGTCCAAAAAGTATTCGTCTGGCTGCATATCTTACAGAAAACAAAGCCTGTGTAATAGGAGAAGAAACGTATACAAAATCTAAAGAGCCAGTCATGTAAGAAGTACCTCGCTAAGACATTTTTATTGAAAAGCAAGGAAAGAGACACATCCAAATCAACAGCAAGGTTAACAAAATAGATGTAATACAAGAGCTAGTACATAAATATTCGTCCACGATCTGAACATGCCGCAATTCTGCGTGCAGTGATTATGCTATAACGCTGACCCACGGCACGCACCGGAGTCAACCGTGTGCGGCCCCACTCTATGGCCTGTGATAGTTCCGAACGGCGCCGATGCAGTGAAACTAGCGCCCTGGGCCGTAGGGGTATCGAGACGACGCTGATCGAAAGGAAACTTATTCTGCTCTTACATAATGAGTGAAAATCTTCTTAAGAGATTCCTAAAGTAGTCGGTAGACCTAGATCGACGATTAATCATGAGGGGACTGAAGAAGAAACCTAAAAATCAGCGCCCTAAAGTTGGCTGGGGAGTTAGTCTATGGGAAAGGAGGTAATTTTGGGTCAGTGAACAGAATCGAAAGGAACGTCTTCATTTTCCGATGGAACGTAGTTTCAAAAAGGAAGACTTCTTGAATAGAGCAATATTTTCTGATGAGACTAAATATAAAGTATTGGGGTCGGATGGCAGGCGATTGGTATGGCGTAGGAAGACTGCGGAGATATTTCCACTTAATCTTGTGCCAACGGTTAAACACAGTGGTGGCTTCCTGATGGTGTAGGGTTGTATGAGTGGTGCAGGTGTTGGAAAATTACATTTAATAGAAGGTACAATGGATCACCATGTGTATTTCAACGTCTTAAGGGACAATCTGAATCCTAGCGCCGAAAAATTAGGTCTGCAAGGAAATTAAATTTTTCAGCAAGATAACGACCCAAAGCGTACGGCTCTAAATACAAGGCAGGGGCTCCTGTCCAACTTAACAAAAATGGCTCTAAGGACTATGGGACTTAACATCTGAGGTCATCAGTCCCCAAGACTTCGAACTACTTAAATCTAACTAACCTAAGGACATCACACACATCCATGCCCGAGGCAGGATTCGAACCTGCAACCGGAGCAAAAGCGCGGTTCCGGACTGAAGCGCCTAGAATCACTCGGCCACAGCGGCCGGATACAACCTAAGACCCCTCCTCAGACCCCAGACATTAATCCTACTGAACACCTTTGGAAAGTACTGGAAGATAGCCTCAGGAGACGACACATTTCTAAGTAGAGAGACCTAAAAGATGCACTTCAAGACGAATGGGACAAAATTCCAGCCTCTCTGACGGCAAACATGATCAAGTCGGTACCTGGACGGCTACAAGCAGTAATAGCTGCAAAGGGAAACCCCACTAAATATTAATTTTTGTAACAGAAAACATATTTTCAGATTGCAAATTAAAAAAAAAAGTGGACGAATACTTTTTGAAGAAGCCCTTGAATAAATTCTCCATTTTGTCAGATTTGTTATTGCTATGGATGTATTTATTTTCTTGTCCATCAATAAAAATTACTTACCAAGGTTCATTGCATATGGCTGGATGTTTACATTTTATGTTTCCTTCCTTACAACTAGACGAATACTTTTTGGACTCACTGTAGGCAAACTTCAACAACACCTTCGAGGACTTCAGTTTGATAGTGACGAATCGGTGCAAGCAGAGGTGAGGTTGCGGCTCCGTCGACAAAGTCAAACATTCTACACTGACGGTATGAACAAACTGATCTCTAGCTGGAAGAAAATGTTTGTCAGCAGGATGTTGAGAAATAAATACGCAGACGTGAGGAATAAAGATGTAGAATGATAACAAAGTTGGTTGTATTTACAAAGTTTTAAGACTTTTCACATTAAAAAAATTCGGAGGCACTAGTTTTCTGCAGACCCTCTCAGTGAACGTAAATATAGACACCGGTGTTCACTTTGTTACATGCAGAGTACGGGTGTGGAAGCAATGAGTTTTGGGCGATTGGCTCAGTCGGAAGAGTGCGCGCGGATACCAGGTGTCGGGTTTCCAGTCCAGGTCAAGAAAACTGAATTGTCCAGGCGAGAGTGATACACATTTATTGAAATGTTGTAGCGGAACCATCGAGATGCATTAACCTGACCCTTAGGCTTCATGTCGAATTCAAAGACAAAGTGCTATGTCATATAAATTTCACTAGTCTGCCAGATACACTCCTGGAAATGGAAAAAAGAACACATTGACACCGGTGTGTCAGACCCACCATACTTGCTCCGGACACTGCGAGAGGGCTGTACAAGCAATGATCACACGCACGGCACAGCGGACACACCAGGAACCGCGGTGTTGGCCGTCGAATGGCGCTAGCTGCGCAGCATTTGTGCACCGCCGCCGTCAGTGTCAGCCAGTTTGCCGTGGCATACGGAGCTCCATCGCAGTCTTTAACACTGGTAGCATGCCGCGACAGCGTGGACGTGAACCGTATGTGCAGTTGACGGACTTTGAGCGAGGGCGTATAGTGGGCATGCGGGAGGCCGGGTGGACGTACCGCCGAATTGCTCAACACGTGGGGCGTGAGGTCTCCACAGTACATCGATGTTGTCGCCAGTGGTCGGCGGAAGGTGCACGTGCCCGTCGACCTGGGACCGGACCGCAGCGACGCACGGATGCACGCAAAGACCGTAGGATCCTACGCAGTGCCGTAGGGGACCGCACCGCCACTTCCCAGCAAATTAGGGACACTGTTGCTCCTGGGGTATCGGCGAGGACCATTCGCAACCGTCTCCATGAAGCTGGGCTACGGTCCCGCACACCGTTAGGCCGTCTTCCGCTCACGCCCCAACATCGTGCAGCCCGCCTCCAGTGGTGTCGCGACAGGCGTGAATGGAGGGACGAATGGAGACGTGTCGTCTTCAGCGATGAGAGTCGCTTCTGCCTTGGTGCCAATGATGGTCGTATGCGTGTTTGGCGCCGTGCAGGTGAGCGCCACGATCAGGACTGCATAAGACCGAGGCACACAGGGCCAACACCCGGCATCATGGTGTGGGGAGCGATCTCCTACACTGGCCGTACACCACTGGTGATCGTCGAGGGGACACTGAATAGTGCACGGTACATCGAAACCGTCATCGAACCCATCGTTCTACCATTCCTAGACCGGCAAGGGAACTTGCTGTTCCAACAGGACAATGCACGTCCGCATGTATCCCGTGCCACCCAACGTGCTCTAGAAGGTGTAAGTCAACTACCCTGGCCAGCAAGATCTCCGGATCTGTCCCCCATTAAGCATGTTTGGGACTGGATGAAGCGTCGTCTCACGCGGTCAGCACGTCCAGCACGAACGCTGGTCCAACTGAGGCGCCAGGTTGAAATGCCATGGCAAGCCGTTCCACAGGACTACATCCAGCATCTCTACGATCGTCTCCATGGGAGAATAGCAGCCTGCATTGCTGCGAAAGGTGGATATACACTGTACTAGTGCCGACATTGTGCATGCTCTGTTGCCTGTGTCTATGTGCCTGTGGTTCTGTCAGTGTGATCATGTGATGTATCTGACCCCAGGAATGTGTCAATAAAGTTTCCCCTTCCTGGGACAATGAATTCACGGTGTTCTTATTTCAATTTCCAGGAGTGTAGTTCATTACAACGAAAAGCCAATCCAAAGTGGCAAATTTCACTCTTTTTTTGTTTACTCGATGACCAGTTTGGCATAGAGACCCATTTTGAAAGCATCGTAACATAGTCAAAAATGGTATTTCCAAAAATGTAAAAACCATACAAAAAATGTGAGCTGTGCTGCGGCTCGCGTTGGTGCCGTGTGTAGGTTTCTGCCAGACCGTATTTAGTTGGCATGGTTGCGTTGTTAGTCTTCTCGTGTTCACTGGCGCCACTGGGTTTCGTAAGCGTTGCCTGTACGGTAGTGGCAACAGCGGCGCTTATCGATATGTAGTTCTGCTGCCCTATCTTTGGGGCGACCTCGTCCTTCTTCTGCGTGGTGTGAGTGTGGCAGTTCGATTGGGGACGCAAGGAGCAGCGAGGTCCGCGCAGAGCGACAACACGCGGGGACTGCTGGCGGCGTGTATGGACTGCCGGATCGAAGGGCAGTGGCCACGAGGGTGCACGACCTCGTCGGAACAGAATCCTGCAAGTTTATGTTGAGTGCGTTTTCCATTCGCGTGGTGGTAGTCATTCTTTCTTGTTCCAGGCGCTCTAAGCACAGTATTCTGCAGGCGGAGCCCAGAATGCCGGTTCTGCCTTTCGCGTAATTTTACATCTTGCATTTGTTTTGTTGTATGTGAGGTTGCATTGCCAAGATTATAATTAGCCGCTCGTTAGACTGCCACTTGTCAGAGTTAGCACATTGTGATCTGAATGCAACACTTGGTCACCTTTCTCTGCGCTCGCGAATGTGTTTTTGGTGTGACCTACTCAGAGGTCGATTCCTGGAGAACTGTCTGTCACTGGTCCTTGTATTTTATTATTGTATTATTAAGTTACCATAATTTGTCTCACCTGTTTGGTAATCTGTTTTTTTAATTAACTTTGTCTATTCCGTTCGCCGTTTGACAGTATATTTGTTAATTTTTTATAATTGCCATTTTGGCGTTCGTGGCCTTCAGCTGTGATTCTGGTTACTTGCTTTAAATTTCTAATTGCGGCCACACTGGGTTGTTTCCAAAAAATTTTTGCTTTCTTTATTTCATGTATGTTTGTTGAATTTTTCTTAATAATTGCCGTTTTGGGCGTTATTGTGGTTACTTGCATTCAAATTCTGATTGCGACCACACTGGATTGTTTTCAAAAATTATTTACTGTCTGTATTTTATGTATGTTTGCTAAAATTTTTAATAATTGCCATTCTGGGCGTGATGGGCCTTCAGCCGTCAAAATTTGCAAACCAACAGTTACAGCGCATACAGATAATTGTTGTTTGACGCCAAACATATCTTAGGAGAGATGTGAAATTACAGTGCGCATACCACATAAAAATGAAAAGTAGTTTGATGCTTGAGAGGTAGTAAGTGTACGCATAGATTCCCGATAATCTTATTTCAGTGGCGTATTACCTGTTGGATTTTGTGTCGGAATCTTCTGCCGAGGTGTACTTCACGATTTTTCCGACGTGTCGCCAGCGCCACTAGCTAATGTTGCCAAAGGTTCACCGTCCACTGCTGGTGGTCGCGTTTGAGAATGCCACGCACTCGTGCTGGAGAACGTCAAAAACTCGGTATGTTGTGATCTTCAGTCCTGAGACTGGTCTGATGCAGCTCTCCATGCTACTCTATCTTGTACAAGCTGCTTCATCTCCCAGTACGTACTGCAGCCTACATCCTTCTGAATCTTTTTAGTGTATTCATCTCTTGGTCTCCCTGTACGATTTTTACCCTCCACGCTGCCCTCCAATACTAAATTGGTGATCCCTTGATGCCTCAGAACATGTCCTACCAACCGATCTCTTCTTCTAGGCAAGTTGTGCCACAAATTTCTCTTCTCTCCAATTCTATTCAATACCTACTCATTAGTTATGCAATCACCCATCTAATCTTCCGCATTCTTCTGTAGCACCACATTTCGAAAGCTTCTATTGTCTTCTTATCCAAACTATTTATCGTCCATGTTTCACTTCCATACATGGCTACACTCCATACAAATACTTTCAGAAACGACTTGCTGACACTTAAATCCATAGTCGATGTTAACAAATTTCTCTTCTTCAGCAACGCTTTCCTTGCCATTGCCAGTCTACATTTTATGTCATCTCTACTTCGACCATCAGTTATTTTGCTCCCCAAGTATCAAAACTCATTTACTACTTTAAGCGCCTCATTTCCTAATCTAATACCCTCAGCATCGCCCGATTTAATTCGCCTACATTTCATTATCCGCTTTTTACTTTTGTTGATGTTCATCTTATATGCTCCTTTCAAGAAACTGTCCATTCCGTTCAACTGCTCTTCCAAGTCCTTTGCTATCTCTGACAGAGTTACAATGTCATCGCCGAACCTTACAGTTTTTATTTCTTCTCCATGGATTTTAATACCTACTCGGAATTTTTCTTTTGTTTCCCTCACTGCTTGCTCAATATACAGATTGAATAACATCGGGCAGAGGTTACAACCCTATCTCACTCCATTCCCAACCACTGCTTCCCTTTTATGTCCCTCCACTCTTATAACTGCCATCTGGTTTCTGTACAAATTGTAAATAGCCTTTAGCTCGCTGTATTTTACCCCTCCCACCTTCAGAATTTGAATGAGAGTATTCGAGTCAACATTGTCAAAAGCTTTCTCTAAGTCTGCAAATGCTAGAAACTGTAGTGCTACAACGATGAAAATTAATATTACGACAATGTCAAACCTTATTTTCATGATTTAAAGAAATATTCATGATATTAAAAATGTAATTATAATTTTATTTTCATTTTTGTGCTCAGTGTATCAATGGCTTTCTAGTGCACGGATTAAATTAGCATTGTTTGTACTACGAAACTATGTGATTGTTAAGGGTTAAGCATGTAATAATTCGATGTAAGACATTTTGTTGAGTCTGAATTTTGTTCTCGTACTGGTCGGTAGAGAAGGAAAAGTTCCTTAATCGATGTGAAGGTATAAAGGCTGTAAAAAGGAGAGAGAGAGAGAGAGAGAGAAGGTAAATACAAGTCATTCAAAACAAATATCTCCAAAGTGCAACGTCTTGTGATTTCCTATAACTAAAAATTGCAAGGTCTAATCTGAGCCTATCCTGAATAACAGCGAAGAACATTTATGTTATCATATATTTTCTTCGTTTCATCACGGTTGTGATTCGCATGTTTCTTTTTGTTACGCGACGTGTTATGAATATTTTCATTATACGCGCAAAAGTGCACACAGCTTTAATCGAACCTGCGTCTTTCGGAAACGATAGCCTTTAATCAGTACAATTACGCGAATACCGTCTAAATAGCAACCGTCATCGCAAAAGTGTTTCCTGGACCAAATAATTCTTCTAAAATGTGTATTCTCCAAAGCGAGCAGCATTGCACGATCGCTCACTCGCAACAATCGAAAGAGTAAAAACAGTGCTTAAATAAAATTGCCACCTCTTAATAATTATTATTATCCCATTAAATAAATAAATAGCAATTCAGAGGCCATCCAACCAATAAACAGAGAGGGCAATTCAGTGGCAACCTATTGACAGGACTAGCTTATGTGTGTGTTCTAATGTGTGTTTTTTCTATTTGTTTCATGCTGTAATGAGCGGAAATCTACGACGACCCTTAGCACGATAGTTTTACTGTACCATTATATCCCAGCGGCAGCACAACAGCAGAACCAAGCACTGTTCAAGGTAGGCACATCTTCAACCTAGTGCTGTATTTTACTAAAAAATAATTTATATTTTGTGAGTGTGTCCTCTTAGGAAGCTATATGAGTCAATTATATTTAAATAACTGCGAGAAGGATCAGTAAAATACAGTATCAAGTGTTTCCAGTAGAGGTCAACTGAACGAGATTGGAACTGAATTTTAATCAAACGAAAGTGAACATTCATAGTACTGATTCCAATCTGGTGCAGTGTAGTAATTATTTTATGTTTTGTGTGACGGAATAACTGATACGTTGCGTGTGACGTTTTCCCGATTAGACTTGCACCCAAACATTTGCAAACATGGTGAAAACAGTGCGGCGTGTACGAAAAGCTACACAGCAGGAAGTAACTGTAGAACATTCAGAGGAGGAAGGAATAACTAGTGATGTAGAAATTGATAATTTTTTTCAGATCAGACAGAGGATATAGGAAAGGACACTAATATTAAAGTCAGTGATCCATCTGCTGTAGAACACCCAGGCAGAATACAGACGGTAGTTCAAGATCATACTGAAGCAGAACCACAAGAAACACCAGTTACAGTCGATTTACCACCGGTAGAGCCAACGCAAACATTAATGGATCCATTTTCTCTCTTAATGATGAAAATGGAACAAATGTTTAAAATACAGGAACAATCACAGATACAGTGTGAGCAAGAAACTGCTAAACAGCTTGCAACTGAGATTAATAATAATTTAGATAAGCGTATTAGCAGAGTAGATGAACGGATTAGGGCCCTGGATGAACGCATCACTCAATTAGACGAGCGTACGCAGTTAAGCTTTTCACAGTTCTCAAAAGAGATAGATCAAAATCTTGAAAACTGGTTAAAAGAGCACGATCGTCAGCTGCGACAGCAAATAGATGCCCAGTTGTCTGCTGTACAGAACAACATTTCAAGTATGCACCAAACATACCATGACTTATCACAGAATGTAAAGCAAGTAACCCAGGATGTGGACAAATTACAACACACACTTCTTTGGAAGCAGAAATACGCAACATAAGTCCACGTATAGAAAACCTTACGGTTGATAAAGAAAACGTAATAGAACAAAAATGTAAAGAACAAGAAGAACGCGTTGTGACCACATTCAACACATGGCTAAATGACAAAGACAAACAAATTAGTACTGTTACACAGAAGGAACTACCTGTGATGTTACAACGAGCAGGAACACAACTGATACATGAAAACACAAAGATTCATGAACTCCAGACTGAATTACAAAACGTGCAGAAAGTGCTTAATGAAACACGTATGCAAACATCTCATAACAGCTCACCGGAGTGTGTTAGTATCACAGAAACACACCCTGATCATTATGAAACGCCGTTAACTGAAAGTAGAGGGCAGACGGGCAATAATTTCAATCCAACACGTGGAGGAACATTCGTTTATGAACACCATACATAGTCATTGGTGACTCAGGATGCTTTAGTGAAGAATTCACAGTTTCAGAAGTTTACCAATGATAAGAACGGACCCCATCCAATTGTGTTTTTCAAAGGGATCCGCGGAATAATGCCAAAAAGTTGGAACGAAAGGGAGAAAATTGTCTTTACCATTACCCATATTCAAGGTGAGCCAGCGTTGTTCGCGACACAGAAAGCTGAACAATGCAGCTCCTTCGATGAATTTGAACAAGCTTTTCTAAACAAGTATTGGTCGCGTGGGGTACAAGAACGATTAAGAAAAGTATATAGTCCTGAGCCATTTAATAGAAAAGGCGGTACTTTGCGGAAATATTTCGAAAAGTATCTGGACAAAGTGAAATATTTATCCACACCAATTCCTGAGTGTGATGTTTTAAAGATATTAAAGGAGAAGTTACCGCGTGATCTAAAGGAGAAATTGTTTCACATTCTTTAAGACAACGTGGAACATTTTCTATCTGTACTGGACTCTTTAGATTTGGTTATCGAAGATGACAGACACCATTATGGGAATAATTCGTCGAATAATGGTAATGGCAACGGGCGAAACCACAAGAACAATAGTAATAGAAACACCTACTATGGGAATCAAAATCATTGAAATAGTCCGAATTATTCAGGATGGCAGAACCACAATATGAACACAAACGGACAGTACGGTAATGCACCGAATCACAATTATCATCCACAGAACAATAGTGGACAAAACAATAACGGAAACTTTTCAAAGAAACGGAAACGACATTTTAGAGCAAGCGCCAATTAAAATAACGGTAATTTTTCAAATAATCAGCAAAACATGCAACCACCACATGACTGGTCAACACAGAATTATGCACAACAGCAATGGCAGCGGCCTAGGCCACCGCAATATCACAACAACAATCATGTACAACCCCCGTACAATACAAATATGTCAAATAACATGCAGCAGCATATGAATGCGCAGCCATCAACCAGTACCAGTCAGTCAAACTAGATGCGACGACATTCTGCTCCCGTGTCAGTCGCAGGGTGTCTAGGGGGCACTTGCATGAATGATGTCAGTAATAACGAGCAACCAAGCGTGCAGACAACCAGCTGTAGTAACAATGAGAATGTGTCGCATAGAATCAGCAGCGATCGGGTCGAACGACGCAAAAGATGCAGTGTGTAGGAATAATTCTGTTGATGTTGCTCAGCAACGTAGTTCAACTACGCAGATGTTGAGATATAATGACGGAGTCGATATACGAGAGGAGTTCTGTCAAGATTTTCGGAAGAAGTGTAATTTGTTTGAACGGGAAGTTGTACAAGCAGCTATAGTTTGTGATATTTATGGTACTCAAACTACGGTGATTTTAGATACTGGAGCAGCTGTTTCTCTGCTGAATGAATCGTTCTTTCTTCACTTACAGAAGATTAGAAAGATTTCGGTTTTTCCAGTCACTAATTGTCGAGTTACAGGAGCCATTAGTCAGAAAGCCCAACTAGTTCGGGAACAGACACGGATTTGTATTAATCTGGAATGGGAGCCAAAGAGTGCACTTTCCTTATTGTAAAGAATTTAGCCGTGAACTGTCTCCTCGGATTAGATATTTTGCGAGAGACGGAAACTATAATCGATCTCGCAAAGGGTGAATGCAGCATGTGTTTCGGTGACTCGAGAGTCAGATTAGACTTTGGTAAAGACCAAAGAATTGCATGGCAAATATTGTTAAATTTTAAAGATAGAACCGATTCGCGCACATTTATGGTGGCTTCAAGATAGTTTCAATTGCAGTATATTCCCGGTCATGGAAGATGTGAAGGACGAGGAGAATATCTACCTCTCTGAAATAGTAGAAAAAGTACAACAATCCTCTGGTCTTGACAGTCTGCAACAAAAGCAATTATTAGACACACTTACTAATTATCGTAAAGTATTTTTGAAAAAACCTGGACTAATTAAAGGTTACGTGTACGACATGCAAGTTTTTCCCCATGAAATTTACTGTCATCAAACGTACTCAATACCCAGTGCGAAAAGGAAAGCAGTAACAAAAGAAATTAGACGAATGCTGGAATGGGGAATTATTGAGACCTCGTTATCACCATATAGTAACCCACTTTTACCGGTAATGAAATCCGATGGAAGCGTAAGGTTGGTTCTCGACGCTCGCCGGATTAATCAAATTATTATGCCTGTCAGGACGCGACCTGAGAATCTAGAACTATTACAGAAGTTCCATGGGATAAAGTATGTATCAAGCCTCGACCTCCGCGCGTCATACTGGCAGGTGGTCTTAACGCCAAGATCTAGGAAATATACATCATTTATTTATACAGGCAGAAACTATCAATTCAGAGTATTGCCATTCGGATTGAATGTCGGTGCCGGAGTCGTTATTAATGCGCTTGACACTGTCCTAGGTCCGGATTTGTTAGAGCAAGTTACTGTCTATGTGGACGATTTATTGATTGCTTCACCAATGTAGGACGAGCATATCAAACTAATTAACTTGGTGTTACACAAATTTGAACTTGATGGTGTTACGGTTAACCTTAAGTCCAAGTTTGGAAAGACGGAGATAAAGTTTCTGGGACATATAGTATCATCAGAAGGAATCTTCCCGGATAGTACGAAACTCGAGGCTATCTGAAATTGTCCATATCCGGCCAACAAAAGACAATTAAAGGCATATATGGGTCTTGTATCCTTTTTCCGAAAGTTCGTGCCTAACCAAAGGCTTAACAGCGAACATCTATTGGGGTTTCTGAAAAAGAATGCGCCGTGGGTGTGGACTGACCAGTGTGCACATGATTTCGACACGATCAAGCATTGGTTGTTAAATGCTGAAATCTTGCACCATCCAGATCTCAGTAAGGATTTTTGCATAACCTCAGATGCTTCATGTACTGGGTTAGGTGCGTGTTTATTTCAAACAGAAACAGAAGACAGAAACGAGCAAATAAAAATATCTTTCGCAAGTCGTGTATTATCGGAATGCGAACGCGCATATTCCACTACAGAGATTGAAGCATTGGCAGAGGTATGGGCGTTTCGCGAATTTCATTATTATGTTTATGGTAGACACGTTCGGGTATACTGTGATCAGGCTTTGAGTTTCCTGCTGACCTGTAAACTTCTCCATGCACGTTTTCCAAGATGGACATTAGCGTTGCAGGAGTATAATTTCCAGATTATTTACATCAAAGGAAGTAATAATATTGTGGCAGATGCTTTGTCTAGGCTACCCCAAGGTTTACCTCAATTTAGTGAACTCACAGAGCAAGCATCGGACATGGCGGACAATGTTAATCGTAAATATTTTCTAGACATATGTAAAAATATGGCACAAAAACAGGATATAGATAATATTTGGCACGAGATCAAGGATCAACTGACGACGGATCCTACTTCGAAATTGCATAAGTATTACATGTTAGATCAGGATGTGTTATTCTTTAGAAGACATGAGGATTCACGAAACTGGCTAGTATGTATTCTGCAGCAATGTGAGCAAAAGCTAATAATATATACACACAATGTTTGGGGTCGTTTAGGTTCAAGGAAGTGCCTGGCGAAACTAAGAATGTATTGTCATTTTAATAGCATGTATAGAAAGATCCTACGGATGACGCGAGCATGTGACATTTGTCAGCGCGTAAAGCCGTGTGCTTTATCATCGCAGACATTAATGCAGTTAATTGTTCCAACTGCTTCGCGCCAACTTTTAAGTATTGACATCGCTGGACCTCTGCCAACTGCCAGAGGAGGGGTCAAATACCTCGTAGCAGTGCTAGATAACTTTACTAAGTTTGTGAAGCTATTTGCTACAAAAACAACAGCCACGAGAACGATAATAAACCGATTGGAAAATGATTACATACCTCATTTCGGAACGCCCGAAACATTACTCTCTGACAATGCCTCAAATTTTACGAGTGTTACATTTCGAAGTTCCACCCCCAAATAATCCCACGGAACGTGTGTTCCGCGAGTTTAATCGCTTTGTGAGAACGTACTGCTCAGCTAAACAAACTAAGTGGGTAGAATACATAGAGCCGTTTGAAAGTGTTGTAAACTACATACCACATTTGTCGACAGGTTTTACTCCAGCAGAACTCACATTAAAAACAAAAGAGAACAATAGTTGGGTCAACCCACTTTCAAAACTAAATACCGAACAGGAAGACTGGGAGGACAAAGTTAGACAAGCATTGGTCACACTATACGAGAATGCACAGAAACGGCAAGAATCACACAACCGGAGACTACAGAATACTCAACAATTTAACGTGGGAGATATGGTGTTAGTAAGGAATTATCCGAAGTCGTCATTATTAAAGAGAAAAATAGAGAAGCGGTTTCCGTTATATTCAGGACCATTTGTGATCTTAGGTACTCAAATAGACAGAAAGGACTATACAATCACAAAGACTTGAAAAGATATGTATCTTAAGTACAGTAGATGACCTTTTACGTGTGTCGTAATGAGGTGAAGTCAAACATCAAAGACTCAAGTACTGTGCGAGTAGGCTAAGTGACAATTATTAATTAATGGACTAGTGTATAAGTATTTCATGGACACACTGCGATGTGGCGTGTGGGAGAATAGGAACATACAACATTGGAAGCATCAGTACTGCTTGGAGGAAGAGACTCTCAGAATACCAATTAGTTGTAAGAAAATTTCAGCTCCAGTTCGACGGAGAAGAGGACGCCGAGCTGCAGCAAGGAGAAGAAGAATTGCTTCAAGATGATTCCACCCTAAGACACTTAATCAAACATAATACAAACTTGTTGAGATTTAGTAAACTTTCAGGAACTTAAGCATGTGAAACTACGAACAGTGAACAGAACTGCATATTTCACACAACAGTAGGATATAGAGACTTTAGAAAATAAACGTTTCATTTTGTTGATTGTTAACTATTTTGAACTCACTAGGGTGAGCAGGTTATGTTCTTTTTTTTTTTCTTTCAGACTGTGTACAGGATACACTTACAACAAGTAAAGTTTACGCTAGTTACGTTTAGGTTTAACAAATTTTCCACCATAAGTTAGTGCTCGGACTTGCATCAGCTATAAACCAGGTCGAACAAAATGTTGTCCATGACTGAACAGATCATTATACAGACAAACATACACAGACTTGTGTTTATCACTGCACAATTCTTTGTAAGTCCAGGAGCAACTTTTCGAGAAAAAATAGACTTAGGATTTGCTTTAATATTGTAAATGACTACAATTATGTACTTCATTTGATATGTACAATCATTCAGCTATTTATCATTATGTAACCAGACTGTGTAAAGACATTATTATGGGTAGCACAAGGACTTTACCTTGTCGGACTTGATAACTGTGATCAAGTGTCTACGTGGTGGAATGAACATGTCACAGATGAACAAAGACTTCCTGTGAACATTATCCTCTGCGCGTACGAACTTTATTTCACTGGCGAAAGAGTGGAATTTAACACAAAAGTGGACGCTCAATGAGTGCATTGTGTTACCATGATTTCGTATTCAAATTTTGTGCTACGAGTGTTCAGTAATGCCAAGTATTCAGTGTTATTGGGACCACATGCGTGGACGTAACATTCCAGGCAAACTAAAACTCAAGAGCAAGTGTTTTTATCGATCAGTCAGCAACAGTGGTGAGTCGTAACAGTGTTGGGAACTGCTACTGACTATATCATTAAACCCGTTGCAGAACTGTATCAATGTTGGAACGTAATTACATGAACCTTTAATTACAGATAGTCAGTTACGTCGGAAGGACGAATGGACTTGCATCATGATAAAGAAACTGACAAACAGTCGAACACCTCACAAACAAAAACACATTCTTCTTGTTGAGTGAAAGAGTGCGTGAAATATGATATAATTTAGATGTTAATTTAAGTAACTGATACTGCTGTTTGAATTTAATGTGACTGTATGCTGGGATGCTGAGCACACGTGTCGGTGAGGGCAGCATACTGCAGCGACATCATCCGTCATCCCTTGCCGCACCATGCCACGTCATCGCAGTCCATCGCAGACTTACCTGATGGGGCGAGACATCGGTGTTGCAGTACACCAAGTCGCCAGCCGTCGTCACCAACAGCACTATCACGAAATTGTACCTTTATTAAATGTCATACGAAGTGAATATTCAAATGTTGAAAATTAAAAAAGAGGGTATGGAAGATGTGCTCGCTCCGCCGTGGTTTTTTCCGGGGTTTTTCCCATTGACCTTTGCCCGAATGGGGGGGCGTAACTCAAAATCCCTCAGACTTAAAAGTAAAAAAGCACATGCCTCCAAGTGAAAGAACACAGTAAACTTTAAACAGAACAGAAAAGGAAAATAAGCCTGCTTGGATGTCCAGTCAAACAAGTAAGACTGTTCATCCAAAGGGGGCAATGTAGTGCTACAACGATGAAAATTAATATTACGACAATGTCAAACCTTATTTTCGTAATTTAAAGAAGTATTAATGATATTAAAAATGTAATTATAATTTTATTATTTCCATTTTTGTGCTCAGTGTATCAAAGGCTTTCTAGTGCACGGAATAAATTAGCATTGTTTGTACTACGAAACTATATATGATTGTTAAGGGTTAAGCATGTAATAATTCGATGTAAGACATTTTGTTGAGTCTGAATTTTGTTCTCGTACTGGTTGGTAGAGAAGGAAAAGTTCCTTAATCGATGTGAAGGTATAAAGGCTGTAAAAAGGAGAGAGAGAGAGGGTAAATACAAGTTATTCAAAACAAATATCTCCAAAGTGTAAAGTCTTGTGATTTCCTATAGCTAAAAATTGCAGGGTCTAATCTGAGCCTGTCCTGAATAACAGCGAAGAACATTTATGTTATCATATATTTTCTTCGTTTCATCACGGTTGTGATTCGCATGTTCCTTTTTGTTACGCGACGTGTTATGAATATTTTCATTATATGCGCAAAAGTGCACACAGCTTTAATCGAACCTTCGTCTTTCGGAAACGATAGCCTTTAATCAGTACAATTACGCGATTACCGTCTAAATCGTAACAGTCATCGCAAAAGTGTTTCCTGGACCAAATAATTCTTATAAAATGTGTATTCTCCAAAGCGAGCAGCATTGCACTATCGCTGACTCGCAACGAGCGGAAGAGTAAAAACAGTGCTTAAATAAAATTGCCACCTCTTAATAATTATTATTATCCCATTAAATAAATAAATAGCAATTCAGTGGCTATCCAATCAGTAAACAGAGAGGGCAATTCAAAACGTAGGTTTGCCTTTTCTTAATCTAGCTTCTAAGATAAGTCGTAGGGTCAGTATTGACTCACGTGTTCCAGTATTTCTACGGAATCCAAACTGATCTTCCCCGAGGTCGGCTTCTACCAGTTTTTCCATTCGTCCGTAAAGAATTCGCGTTAGTATTTTGTAGCCATGACTCGATAACAAACAAAAAAAAAAGTTGGCTGAAGATTCCGACACAAAAGCCAACAGCCAATGCGTCAAAAACCGGCCACGAAAGCCTCTACAATTTCTCTCGTTCTGTCTTCGCTAATACGTGAACATGGAAAATACCGAAAGATCCAGTCTGAATCATTTGCTAGAAGGCCACGCGCTTCCGTAAAAGTACCGTACAGTTAGTCTCTCTGTGGTCGATATTTCACCATATGTGCAATTTACCGCCCTGCAACTGTCACTGTTAGGCCCTGGACAGCGGGTGGCGCCGACGATGCGCTAAAGGCGGGATATGCGGGGTCACGGGGCGGCCCAGCACTGACCAGCTGTCGCGTCAGCTGCAGCCGAGGCCGCCGCTACAGAATGGGGACTGGCTGGCCTGTGGGCGAAGGTGCGCGGGCGACCTTGATGGAACACATGGGACGCGCCTCACAGCTGCACGATGGAAAGTGGCGCCCAAGACTGTCATAACGAGTATACGTCGTGAACTGCAAAAACTGTAGGAAGGAATGCAGAGCTCGCATCTGCGTTAACTTCCGTTAGTATCTCGACACTAACTCAAATAGGAAATGGAAATGTGTGTTTGCGTCATTGGCCGGTGAGCCCCTTACGGGGCTGGTCCGGCCGCTTTGGTGCAGGCCTTATTACATTCGACGCCACATTGGGCGACCTGCGCGCTGGATGGGGATGAAATGATGATGAAGACAACACCCAGTCCCTGAGCGGAAAAAATCCCCGACCCAGCAAGGAATCGAACTCGTGCCCGTAGGACGGCAATCCGTCACGCTGACCACTCAGCTATCGGGGCTGTGGTCAAGAATACTGAATAACTCGTCACTCCCAATTCACGAAGATGTGAGACAGCTAGAATCATCCAGGTTGAAGTCCCGTAAACTGGCATGTAAAACGGCCATGGAATTGTCAAGCAACCATTTCGACCCCAAAGAGAGCTGGCGGAAAGAATGGACATCTTCTAATCCACACGGGATCTTGAAAGTTGAAGGTCCAACAGTAAGGCTCAATGGTTAGTTTGCCAAGATACACTTGAAGCAGGCTTAACCGTTTCAGATGTGGTGTGGGAAGAAGTGCTTCGATTCTTCATAAATGGGGTTGAGTGGGCACCCCATACTGTGACTGTGCTGACGTTCCACAAACAATGAAGCATATAGCAGTGGACTGTCCCCTCTGGGCCTTCCCTGGAAATCTAGTGGATTCGAACCTGATTACTTCCGAAGTGGTGGATTGGATCAGTGGCTTAGATATACAGATGTAAACTATATTTTAATGTGTCTGTAGTACTGTATTTTATGTGCTATTGTGATTGTTATGTATCAAACGCTAAATAAATAAAACTCAAAAAGGAGATATCTTACAAAACTCACATTATACTGATTCTTCGCTGATAGTGCGATGCTTGTCAGTTTATTTCCTCTAGAGGTGACGGGGATGATCAGAGAAGAGGAGCCCCTTCTGTAAGGAGTTATAATAGCGAACGCTAGAGCCTTATGAGTATTCTTACAGAGGGTTTGAAAATTGAAACTGACACGGCAAATATTCACGAGACCGACATGGAAATGACCCTTGTTAATGAACAGAAAGGTCTGGAAACAGTGATTTCGATGCATACATTAGTTGTTGTTACATCCCTGGGCATGCCTATCTTCGACAAGCTCTGTCCCGAGTACTTCGCTGTCTCAGTACATTTGAGCGAATGAAGAGAGCAGACGCGTTTAGTGACAAGTTGAATGCAACACAAAATGAAGCTCACGATGAAGCTGAACATGTTCATTGTCAGTTCTTAGTGGAAAGATTTCCTGGTGTTTTTTCGACAACTTTTCCATACATTTTCGACGGTGATGAATCCGAATTTTCCAAATCACATCAAAATTACGACCCGGAATGGGCTAAAAATGTAAGAAAACACGAAAAACTGGACTTTTTTTCGCAAATTCTTCTGACTGGTTTGATGCGGCCCTCCACGAATTCCGCTCCACTGTCCATCTCTTCATTTCACAGTAGCTCTTGCAACATACTGTACGTCCTGAATTATTCGCTGGATTTATTCCAATCTCTGTCTTCCTCTTTAGTTTTTATCCTCTGCCACTCCCTCTAATACAAGAGCAGTCATTCTCTGATTGCTCAGCAGATGTCCTATCATCATGTCCCTTCTTCTTGTCAGTGTTTTACAAACATTCCTTCTATCGCCGATTTTGCACAGAACCTCATTTTTTACCACATCAGTCCGCCTAATTTCAATATTCTTTTGTAGCATCCCATCACAAATGCATTCTCTTCTATTCAGGTTGTCCCACGGTCCATGTTTCACTACCATACAATGCTGTGCTCCAGACGTACATTCTCAGACATTTCACCCTCAAATGGAGACCTGTGTCTAATACTAGCAGACTTCTCTTGGCCAGGAGTGCCAGTTTTGCAGGTCTAGTCTGATTTTGATGTCCTTCCTGCTCCGTCCGTCATGGGTTATTTTGCTGCCTAGCAGAATTCCTTAAGTTCATCTACTTTGTCATCACCAATTCTGAATTTTTCTCGATATTCTCATTTTTGCCACTTTTCATTATTTTCGTTTTTCTTCCCACCCTTGAATCTTATTTTTGCTTCTGTCATTGCTCCATCGATGTATTGCACACTAGAGCAGAAAAACTACACCCTTGTTTTACAACCCTTTTAACCCAAGCACTTCGTTCTTGGTCTTCCAGTGTTAATCCTATGAAGTGTCTTGGTTTTTCTTCAGTCTTGCTTCCATTATGAACGGCGTCGTCAGAACTGCTTCTCTGGTGCCTTTACCTTTCCTAAAGCCAAACTGATCGTTGTCTAACACATCCTCAGTTTTCATTTCCATTATTCGGTATATTATTCTCATGCTTGACCTGTTAAGCTGATTGTGCGATGGTTCTCTCAGCTCTTGCAGTCTTCCGAATTGTGAGATGATATTTTTCGAAAGTCAGATGGTATGTCGCCAGACTCATTCATTCTACACACCAACGTAAATAGTCGTTGCCACTTCTCCCAATAATTTTAGAAATTCTGATGGAATGTTATCTATCCCTTCTACCATATTTGATCTTAAGTCCTCCAAAGCTCTCTTAAATTCTGATTCACATGGTGTGAACTGTCAAAAAATTACAGGAAACACTTGCAATGTTATATCAAAATATTACGCCACAATGTGTAAAACGGCACCAAATCGACGCTACATCGATATTTTACAAGCAATCACCAGATATAGACACACCATATGGTACATATTTACGTCAGGACGACGTAGACGCACTTGAGAGTCGAAGTCTTCCGAAACAGCTGTCGTAATAATCAATAACTGTTTGAAGCTGTGATACTGGAACTTTACTTACAAAGTCCTTTCAAGATATATATTTCTCTGCAGATCCAATCATCAAGAAACTATGGTGGATGAAGCTAGAGACGCAGGAAATCATACAGAAGTTTACCAGTCAGTCACTCCTCCTGCACACCATTCGCAGGGGAAAAATTATGTTGGTGCTGAAAGTACCCTCCATCACATTCCATAATGGGACTTAAAGGTAACAGTTGTAGATTTAAATGTTCAGAGAGGGTTGTCAGTGGGACACACAGCTCAAAATACAAATCAATCGTCACTCGCTGTACACTAGGGTTGGATGCGTGTCAAGGCGATACGTTCGAAAAGACAAAGAGGCTGAAATGACCTTGACCAGCTATAATATATTGCAATATAACGGTGCAAAACAATTTTCATTTCCAGAATCCGGTTGCCTTGCGAGAACATTGTGTACCATTGTTTCGGGTAAAATACAAACCGATCCACCGTGTCGTGGTGGTAGGGTGTAAGACTTTGTTGATATTGATACATTAGTTAAATGTGAATATTGTGTTGGGCGACTGACTTTTTCGAGAGCAACGTATTGTGTGTCTGCACTAAGTTTTACTTTCTCTGTGCTTTCTACACTCTAAAAAGGACGAGCAATTATTTGCTAGCAACCAACCGAATTGGAGTTACCTTGTAAGATACGCAACGAACAATCTCATGCAACATAAATGATGTAATGTCTCCTGTTTATTCCCTGAATCATTTTAAGCAATTCAATTGCAGTTTTCACGGATTGGTTACAGCGTGGAATCTGCTCCACAGAAACAAAATATTAGCTAGTGGTATTTATGTTAGTTATTGATATATCAACTGAAGCCAGAGTTTAACATTGAAAAAAACAAAAGGTCATGTAGTGATGTTTTGTCAAATGTGTAGGTATTACCTCGTCTTAGGAAGCTGCAAAACACAGTGATGGATGTATTATAATATTCAGTAGGAGAAGTTCATATTAATTAATTCATTAACTACAAATATTGCACTTAAATGCATCATTATCTATCAATAACGAACAATAGCAAGTATTTAGTCAACGTTAGGTAAGCACTGGATATACAGAAAAATCTGGAAAAATGGCAAAAAAATGGAACTTTTAGTGTAAAAGCTTTCTTTTCGTGTTTTGATAAACGTGATATTATGCGTAGTTAATATTAGAACTGTCAGTTTCCAATATTTCTCAGCAAATTTTTGTAGCTTCGTGTTCACTATGCATTACGATTAAAGTAAGGAGTGATGTTTTTCGAACAGTCAGTGCAAAGGGCTCTAAAACTCTGAGAAGCGTGGCTACCCGCCACCCCCAGTCACCAAGGCCCCCAGTGAGACGACTGTAGGCCTTGCTATGGGGTAGAAAAAGGGCTTTTCTGGTGCTTCAGAGAACACAGTCCTCATTACGGTTAGTACCTAATTACACAGGTGACACATAACTGTACTTTATCTCGGTGCTATATAAACTGGCTTAACACTTCGTAACAAATGTTACATAGTTATACAGCAGTTGGCAGGAAGGCAAGAAATCGAGCTTGTTACATATTGTATCACAGAGCGGGAAATGCCTGGAAACTCAAGCAGGGAAGCACAAGCGAGGATGCGAGGTCTTCGGGATTATGCTACGTAACTTCTCCGCCTGCAGTTTGTAAGAAATGGCTCTGAGCACTATGGGACTCAACTGCTGAGGTCATTAGTCCCCTAGAACTTAGAACTAGTTAAACCTAACTAACCTAAGGACATCACAAACATCCATGCCCGAGGCAGGATTCGAACCTGCGACCGTAGCGGTCTTGCGGTTGCAGGCTGCAGCGCCTTTAACCGCACGGCCACTTCGGCCGGCTAGTTTGTAAGAGAAGAGCAACATAACACAACAAGGTAGAGCTACATCTGAATTATGCATAACAACTAAGGTGAAGTCTTGCATAGTGTGCTGTGTTTCAGTACACAACTTCACAACAGCAGCGAGTAGCTGACAGGATGCCGTAATGTGCAGAAACTGGTCATGTTAAACCCACTTCGAATAGAGTTGTCGTGGCTTAAAAATCACAGGCACTCTCAGAAACATTTTCTCTCTACAGAAGGTGTAAACACGAGAACTGATTGCATATTGGGTGAAGAAAGGGTATTACTTTACAACAAATTAATCTTATAAAAAAAACAGGGTCACAATGAAGCAGTTAGTAGTTCGTTTCTTGTCAGCGCAAGATATGACGTTTAGAGGAACTGATGAATCGCACGGATCCCTGAAAAAAGGTTGCGACGTTTAACTCATCGATCACTTCAGTGAATACGATGAACTGCAACACCATTTAGAACATACTACCGTATTTAGAGGAGGGTCATGTCCCACAGAGAATGACTTTCGTTCTTCTGTTTCAGAAACACTCATGAAAAAAAAACTCTGGCCATTAAAATGCTATACCACGAATATGACGTGTTACGGACGCGAAATCTAACCGACAGGAAGAAGGTGCTGTGATATGCAAATGATTAGCTTTTCAGAGCATTCACACAAGGTTGGCGCCGGTGTCGATACCTACAGTGTGCTGACATTAGGAAAGTTTCCAACCGATTTCTCATACACAAACAGCACTTGACTGGTGTTGCCTGGTGAAACGTTGTTGTGATGCCTCGTGTAAGGAGGAGAAATGCGTACCATCACGTTTCCGACTTTGATAAAGGTCGGATTGTAGCAGAATATGGAATCGGTGGGCTTAGGAGGGTAATACGGAACCCCGTGCTGGATCCCAACGGCCTCGTATAATTAGCAGTCGAGATGACAGGCAACTAATCCGCATGGCTGTAACGGATCGTGCAGCTACGTCTCGATCCGAGTCAACAGATGGGGATCTTTGCAAGACAACAACCATCTGCACGAACAGTTCGACGACTTTTGCTGTAGCATGGACTATCAGCTCGGAGACCATGGCTGCGGTTACCGTTGACGCTGCATCACAGACAGGAGCGCATGCGATGGTGTACTCAACGACGAACCTGGGTGCACGTCATATTTTCGGATGAATCCAGGTTGTGTATACAGCATCATGATAGTCGCATCCGTGTTTGGCTACATGGCAGTGAACGCGCATTGGAAGCCTGTATTTGTCATAGCCATACTGGCGTATCACCCGGCGTGATGGTATGGGGTGCCAATGGTTACACGTCTCGGTCACCTCTTGTTCGCATTGACGGCACTTTGAACAGTGGACGTTATATTTCAGATGTGTTACAACCTGTGGCTCTACCCTTCATTCGATCCCTGCGAAACCCTACATTTCAGCAGGATAGTGCACGATCGCATGTTGCAGGTCCAGTACGGGCCTTTCTGGATACAGAAAATGTTCGACTGCTGCCCTGGCCTGCATATTCTCCAGATATCTCCCCAACTGAAAACGTCTGGTCAATGGTGGCCGAGCAACTGGCTCGTCACAATACGCCAGTCAGTACTCTTAATGAACTGTGGTATCGTGTTGAAGCTGCATGGGCAGCTGTACCTGTACACGCCATCCAAGCTCTGTTTGACTCAATGCCCAGGCGTATCAAGGCCGTTATTACAGCCAGAGGTGGTTGTTCTTGGTACTGATTTCTCAGGATCTATGCACCCAAATTGCGAGAAAATGCAATCACATGTCAGTTCTAGTATATTTGTCCAATGAATACCCGTTTATAATCTGCAATTCTTCTTGGTGTAGCAATTTTAATGGTCAGTATTGTAAGAAATGTGATCAGTTATTCTGGACGAACCAACTAATGTGAATAAATTCTCGCAGGTATTAGTATTTCGCCACACAGTTACTGCGAAGTCAATGATAGGTTTTTAAAATTCATGAACAACAAATTGCTCAGAATTATGATGGAGTTGCAGTTATGGCTGGTCACATAATTGTTATTGCAGGCTCGGGTGTGAAACACGTATCCTATTGCATTGTTCAGTGCGCCTCCTAACTGAGATGTCAGCGAGGCTGATTGCCACGTGAAGACAATGGTTCGATTCTCAGCACTGCCGTGGATGTTTCTTCCGTGGGAGGATTTGAACGGAGTGAAATCAGACTCCTGAAGCCAATTAAGGAACTACTTGACCGAGTAGTAGCTGATCCAGGTCCCGAAAATTGACAACGGCCGAGAGAGCTGTGGGCTGACCAAAAATCTCTCTATAGGGGATCGAGTAACGCCACTGGCGGAGGATGACACGGCGGCCGGTCGGTGTTTCCAGAGCCTATGGACGGCGTTTACGTTTGCTGGCGTGTTCATTCACTGCTTCACTCACCAACTGAATTCAGTGCTATCGCTAGCCAGGTCAAAGATTAAAGAATGCAGAATTTTTTTTCCTTGCTTTGAATGATTTCTCCACTCTTTTACCAAGTCAGTGAGAAGAACGAGGGCTTTAGATTAAGCAAAGAAACGATTCCGATCCAGTACAGCTCTGCCTCTTGTTTTGTAAAGAGTGTATATGAATACTTTTTGAGAAGGTAACAGATCCAGCTGGACGTGGGTCGAAGAAATTGCTCCTGGATATAAAATGACGAAGCAAGATGTTAGGTTTATTTTCTTTTTGCATAATTTTGCGGGTATTATCCCTGTCACATTAATCGATATATTGCAAGTCATAGCTTCTGTTGTGTCACCGCCAGACACCACACTTGATGGTGGTAGCCTTTAAATCGGCCGCGGTCCGTTAGTATACGTCGGACCCGCGCCACTATCAGTGATTGCAGACCGAGCGCCGCCACACGGCAGGTGTAGTCTAGAGATTCCCTAGCACTCGCCCCAGTTGTACAGCCGACTTTGCTAGCGATGGTTCACTATCTATACACGCTCTCATTTGCAGAGACGACAGTTTAGCATAGCCTTCAGCTACGACCTAGCAAGGCGCCATGTTCAGTTACTGTAATTACTATCTTCAAGAATGTATTCTGAACAAATAATATTGTGAATCATGTACCGTCAAGAGTGACGTTCATCATTAATGGATTAAAGTTAAGTATCAAATTAATTACGTCCGCTTTCCGAATTCTCATTCCTTGTCATGTTCCAGACCTCACGTCAGTATAGTTGTTCCCTCCTGACGCCAGCCTGCGTGAGCTAAAACGAGTGCATTTCGGCCTCTGCTCGTAACACGGTGCTAACCCAAAAGCTTCCTACGTTGGCTACTACCTAATAAAAAGTTACATGAATGCGTGGTGTCGGTTCTTTCGGATATGTCCTAAAGATCAGACACCACGCATTCATATAATTGATTTACTTAGCTGGACAATACACCCATCTTCTTCAGTGGGTATGCTCAAGTATGTCCGACCTCCTGCGGCAATCTCAGAGTAGCGAGCATGCAGGAAGTGGACAGGGACTGCGAATAGGTGGCACTCGATGGGCATGTGGGTCGGCCGTGAGGCGTTCTGAGATAGTCCGCGCAGTTGCAGTAAACACTGTGTCCGTCTGCCAGATGAGTTAGTTCTTTCAAAGCCGCAGTGGGAAACTGCAGACATGGTTTACGTGAATTTTTTCTGCGTTTCGATTCATGTTGATAGTGATAGAATATTATAGAAGGGGATCACAATCGTCACTACTAATTTCTTGAAATAATAGAGTGCTTGAAATTAAACGTTTTTCTTAATAAAGCAATGTCCAGTACTGTTATTTCGAACTAGCATTGAGATATGGGTATGTTGTAATAGAAGTGCTGGAATTACTTCATTGCAAAACAAGAATGAATTTTAGAGCATGATCTTAGGAAGGCCACATGATGCAGATGTAATACTAACTGGTTTCTTTCTATGATGATATTACTATTAAATACAACAAAAATTGTAAATAGATTCATAGATGTTATTTAAATTTGTACCTACCGCAGTCTACTCTAATTCTGATGGAAAATGTTTGTGTAATCAGAAATATGTGCTCGGAAAGACAATACGTACTGCAAGCAGCAAATTTAATTTTCAGTGGCAGTTCTGCAATCAGGAAATCTGTCTTTCTCCACTTTTGTAGAGAAACCATGTTATGTATTTTAATTGAAACAAAGTAAACAAGTCTTTATAGAAAATGTTCTGTCACCTACAGAAACAAACTAACTTCAGTAGTTGATCGTTTCTGTGGTAAGAATAACAGCTGAAGCAAACAAATTAAAACTTCGAGTGACGAACAGTGGCTTTTGAGTAGAGCTTTCTGACTGTCACTGTCTGTCACTGACCATCGGTATCTCCTCTCTCTTTAGCTGCCACTGCTGTTGCCTTTTATATCTCTTTCTCTTTCACTGCTACTTTCTCTCTCTCACCACCAGCGTCTCCCTTCTCTTTCTCTTCCACTGGCACAGCCTCCTCTGTCTTCCTCCGTAACTGTCTCTCTATTATTCTCTTTCAGCTAAAAAAATGCTCAAATACGTTCGCATGTCAACATTTTGGGTGAGAAAGGCACTATGAGGATTGAGGTAGGCGGATCCCCACTTTTCTATCTGTCTTTTAAAGACGAGCATATTCGCATTTATGAGCTCCAGCAGGAGTATGTTTCCACTGGGTCCCTTCTTTTACCTACTACAGCAGCATACGCCGCTTATATAAAACGACTCCTACAGGCCAGTGAAATTCTTACTATTTATGTACTTAGACAGATTTCTGTACTTTGACACATATAAACTACAAATACACTGAAGAGTCAAAGAAACTGGAACACCTGCCTCATATCTTGTGCGGACCACGCGATAAGAAGTGCGGCACGGACTCGACTAAGCGCTGGAGGGAACTGATGCCAAGAATTCTGCAGGGCTGTCCATAAATCCGTAAGAGTACATCTACATACATACTCCGCAATCCACCATACTGTGCGTGGCGGAGGGTACCTCGTACCACAACTAGCATCTTCTCTCCCTGTTCCACTCCCAAACAGAACGAGAAAAAAATGACTGCCTATATGCCTCTGTACGAGCCCTAATCTCTCTTACCTTATCTTTGTGGTCTTTCCGCGAAATACAAGTTGGCGGCAGTAAAATTGTACTGCAGTCAGCCTCAAATGCTGGTTCTCTCAATTTCCTCAGTAGCGGTTCACGAAAAGAACTCCTTTCCTCCAGAGACTCCCGCCCGAGTTCCTGAAGCATTTCCGTAACACTCGCCTGATGATCAAACCTACCAGTAACAAATCTAGCAGCCCGCCTCTGAATTGCTTCATGTCCTCCCTCAATCCGACAATGATAGGGATCCCAAACGCTCGAGCAGTACTCAAGAATAGGTCGTATTAGAGTTTTATAAGCGGTCTCCTTCAGATGAACCACGTCTTCCCAAAATTCGACCAATGAACCGAAGACGACTATCCGCCTTCCCCACAACTGCCATTACATGCTTGTCCCACTTCATATCGCTGTGCAATGTTACGCTCAAATATTTAATCGATGTGACTGTGTCAAGCGCTACACTACTAATGCAGTATTCAAACATTACGGGATTCTTTTTCCTATTCATCTGCATTAATATACACTTCTGGAAATGGAAAAAAGAACACATTGACACCGGTGTGTCAGACCCACCATACTTGCTCCGGACACTGCGAGAGGGCTGTACAAGCAATGATCACACGCACGGCACAGCGGACACACCAGGAACCGCGGTGTTGGCCGTCGAATGGCACTAGCTGCGCAGCATTTGTGCACCGCCGCCGTCAGTGTCAGCCAGTTTGCCGTGGCATACGGAGCTCCATCGCAGTCTTTAACACTGGTAGCATGCCGCGACAGCGTGGACGTGAACCGTATGTGCAGTTGACGGACTTTGAGCGAGGGCGTATAGTGGGCATGCGGGAGGCCGGGTGGACGTACCGCCGAATTGCTCAACACGTGGGGCGTGAGGTCTCTACAGTACATCGATGTTGTCGCCAGTGGTCGGCGGAAGGTGCACGTGCCCGTCGACCTGGGACCGGACCGCAGCGACGCACGGATGCACGCCAAGACCGTAGGATCCTACGCAGTGCCGTAGGGGACCGCACCGCCACTTCCCAGCAAATTAGGGACACTGTTGCTCCTGGGGTATCGGTGAGGACCATTCGCAACCGTCTCCATGAAGCTGGGCTACGGTCCCGCACACCGTTAGGCCGTCTTCCGCTCACGCCCCAACATCGTGCAGCCCGCTTTCAGTGGTGTCGCGACAGGCGTGAATGGAGGGACGAATGAGGACGTGTCGTCTTCAGCGATGAGAGTCGCTTCTGCCTTGGTGCCAATGATGGTCGTATGCGTGTTTGGCGCCGTGCAGGTGAGCGCCACAATCAGGACTGCATACGACCGAGGCACACAAGGCCAACACCCGGCATCATGGTGTGGGGAGCGATCTCCTACACTGGCCGTACACCACTGGTGATCGTCGAGGGGACACTGTATGATGCACGGTACATCCAAACCGTCATCGAACCCATCGTTCTACCATTCCTAGACCGGCAAGGGAACTTGCTGTTCCAACAGGACAATGCACGTCCGCACGTATCCCGTGCCACCCAACGTGCTCTAGAAGGTGTAAGTCAACTACCCTGGCCAGCAAGATCTCCGGATCTGTCCCCCATTGAGCATGTTTGGGACTGGATGAAGCGTCGTCTCACGCGGTCTGCACGTCCAGCACAAACGCTGGTCCAACTGAGGCGCCAGTGGAAATGGCATGGCAAGCCGTTCCACAGGACTACATCCAGCATCTCTACGATCGTCTCCATGCGAGAATAGCAGCCTGCATTGCTGCGAAAGGTGGATATACACTGTACTAGTGCCGACATTGTGCATGCTCTGTTGCCTGTGTCTATGTGCCTGTGGTTCTGTCAGTGTGATCATGTGATGTATCTGACCCCAGGAATGTGTCAATAAAGTTTCCCCTTCCTGGGACAATGAATTCACGGTGTTCTTATTTCAATTTCCAGGAGTGTACATTTATCTATATTTAGTGTTTGCTGCCATTCTTTACACCAACCACAAATCCTGTCCAAGTCATCTTGCAACCTCCTACAGTCACTCAACGACGACACCTTCCCGTACACCACAGTATCACCAGCAAACAGCTGCACATTGCTATCCACCCTATCCAAAAGATCATTCATGTAGACAACAAACAACAGTGGAACTACCACACTTCTCTGGGACGCTCCAGATGATACCCTCACCTCCGATGGGCGCTAACCATCGAGGACAACGTACTGGGTTCTATTACTTAAGAACTCTTCGAGCCACTTACATATTTGGGAACCAATCCCATACCGGAAGTAAATGAAGTCAATTCATTTGCTAAGTGGGATGCTAACAACTGCTTATCTGCTCTTTCTAGTAAGAATACTCTCCTAGCCTTCTTGACCGACTTTTTAACTTTCGTAACCATAGTCGTAATGACAACATCATGATCACTAATCCCTGTCTCTACAATGACACCGTCTGAGGTCTGGTCTGTTCGTGGCTACCAGATCTAAAATATTTCCATTACGCGTTGGCTGCTCAAGACAGTTTTCCGATAATGTGTTCAAAAGTAGTTCACACGACGGCTTGTCTGTACCACGTGTAATGAATCCATACACATCCCAGTCTATACTAGGTAGGTTGAAGTCGCCTCCGACTAATATAGCATGATCCGGGTACATCTGAAATACCGACTGTAGACTCCCTTTGAATGATTCTACAACTGTCACAGTGGAACCTGGTGGCCGGTAATAACACCCAACAATTAACTTTATTTCTCCTAGCCCTGTTAAACGTGTCCAGATAACTTCACAATCACACTCTACTTCGACCTCAGTAGACACAATATTTGTGTCAACTGCAATGAAGACACCACCTCCTACGGTGTCTAATCTTTCTTTCCGATACACGTTCCAACCATCACTAAATATTTCAGAACTTCCCATATCAGGGTTCAGCCAGGTCTCAGAGTACGAGGGGGTGGAGATATCTTCTGTATAGCTCGTTCCAAGGCATCCCAGATATGCTCAATAATGATCGTGTCTGGGGAGCTTGGTGGCCAGTGGAAGTGTTTAAATTCAGAAGAGTGTTCCTGGAGCCTCTCTATATCAATCCCGGACGTGTGGGATGTCGCCTTGTCCTGCTGGAATTGCCCACGTCCGTCGGATTGCACAATGGACATGAATGGATGCAGATGATTAGACAGGATGCTTACGTACGTGTCACCTGTCAGATTCGTATCTAGACGTATCAGGACTCCCATATCACTCAAGCTGCACAAGCCCCACACCATTACAGACCTTCCATCAGCTTGAACAGTCCCCTGCTGACATGCATAGTCCACGGCTTCAAGAGATTGTCTCCATACCCCTTCACGTCCGTGCGCTCGATACAATTTGAAACGAGACTCGTCCAACCAGGCAACATCTTTCCAGTCATCAAGAGTCCAATGTCGCAGTTGACAGATCCAGGCAAGGCGTAAGGCTTTGTGTTATGCAGTCATCAAGCGTGCATGAGTAGGCCTTCGGCTCAGAAAGCCCACATCTCGTAATGTTTTGTTGAATGGTTCGCACGGTGACACTTTTTGATGGCCCAGCATTGAAATCTGCAGCCGTCTGCGGAAGGGTTGCACATCTGTTACGTTGAACGATTCTCTTCAGTAGTTGTTGGTCCTCTTCTTGCAGAAGCTTTTTCCGGCCACAGAGATGTCGGAGATTTGATGTTTTACCAGATTCATTATTCACGCTACACTCGTGGAATGGTCGTACGGGAAAATCCCCACTTCATCGCTACCTTGGAGATGCTGTGTCCCACCGCTCGCGCGCCAACTACAACACCACGTTCAACCTTATTTAAAGCTTGGTAACCTGCCATTGTCGCAGCACTAACCGATCTAAAAAATGCGCCACGCACTTGTTGTCTTGTATAGGTGTTGCCGACCGCCGTATCCTGCCTGTTCACATATATCTGTATTTGAATACGCATGCCTATACTAGTTTCTTTGCCGCTTCGTTTGCGTTACGTTTTGTCTCAGTACTTTGCTCACTTATTTCAATTAACCAAAAACGCCCAGTTTATGTTTCGTAACATAAACGAGTAAAAATGTTATGAGAAATATTTTACTTAATTTGTAGTCTTTCCACTTTTGCATAATTTTTGGCAGTATTATAGGTTATTTTCAGACACGTGTAAGTTAAGAACCTTTTAGATCATTTTTTGTTATGCGGTACCACTTTGGGCATATTTGTATGGGCTTAAAATGCTTATTATACAGAGACAGCGTGTCATACAATTTTTTTGGTGTTCGGATATCTTAGTTTTTCGGGTGTATCTTGATAAACTATCTATATTTTCGAAAACAGCAAAATGTCGTTTCTAGAAGAATGCCTAAAAATGTACAGTTCCAATTTCAGCCATATGCTGAGGTTAACTATTTAGATAATTGTGATCTACGGTGCAAAATCAGGTAAAAACCGATTTTTGTGGTTTTCTGTGTTAAATGGACCTCTGGATGCCAGTAACGGATAACAATATCGGAAAAAAAACGTTTCAAAGTTCCCAGGGTACATCATCTTAAGAATATATGGTAAAATCTTCGACGATCTATCGTGAAAAGAAATTACAAAAGTTGCCATCCCAACAAATAGTACTTTTCCCAGCAATCGTGGTTTTGTGGAGATTTTGGGAATATTCTCAGGAATCACCCATGAACAAATAGTGCTTTTGGAAGACACCTAAGGTCTACCTTACCCACACCTAATGATCCATTTGCCTGAGCTGGAGAAAATATGTAGTGTTTAAATTTTTACCGTGCAGTGAAGGATAGATACAGATGCCAGTTCTTTCTATAGGTATACAGTTAATAGGTAGGCCGAGGGCTATCCAAAACAGTTGACCCCATTGTGATCAATAGAATCTAGATATAAAAACAGTGAAAAATCGTGTTTTCGCTCGAGGCTTTTTAGAACACAGTGCACGGAACGATAGCGTTTTTGTAGATGCGTTTTAACAATAAATTATATATACTATATATTTCATCCCAATTAATATTTTTGGTGGATCTTCAGTATTTCTCTAACTGCATTATGTTTAAATCATGTCAAACTTCCTTTAAAATAACGATGAAATTGGGTAGCTATGTTTGGAGATGAGGGGCAGGTTAGGTTAGGTTAGGTTAGGTTAGGAATCACAGATGTTGCTCTAGGTCCAGTCCTGGCTCTCAGCGGTCCTGGTTTACACATGATAAGCTAGAGCACAGGTGGGAAACTAGCGAGCCGCAAGCAAGCTGTAAGCGGTCCGCAGTTGATTTCAATGCGGTTCACAGAAGAAATTCATGGGGGGGTGAGGGCGGATAGAGAGAGAGAGAGAGAGAGAGAGAGAGAGAGAGAGAGAGACAGACAGAGAGAGAGAGAGTTAAGGGCCTCTGACGTGTTCATTGTTTTTGTCAATATGTTAATATAATGACTGTCTGAGAACAATAGTGTTGTCGTACTGTTAGTACTAGAAATATTGACGACCAGTATTGATGCTGACCAAAATACACTCAGTATTACCAATGCATATCGAGCATGTGAGGGCGAGTATTATCGTTTCGACAATTCGCCTTTCTGTTTTTAGCATTTTTCCAGGTAGCCGTCTGTATAATACAACTGATATGTGCTACGTTCGAGTGATTTAATCTTCAACTATTTGAAATTAAGAAAGATATCATGGCTTAAATTATTTAATGTTGCAGCAACAACTCTTGCCTAGCGATCAGTAGGGGCAAATTAGTTTTGGACAAATTTTTAGAAAGTGCTTATTGGTAGTGGTGGTGGTGGTGGTGGTGAGTGTTTAACGTCCCGTCGACAACGAGGTCATTAGAGATGGAGCGCAAGCTCGAGTTAGGGAAGGATGGGGAAGGAAATCGGCCGTGCCCTTTCAATGGAACCATCCCGGCATTTGCCTGAAACGATTTAGGGAAATCACGGAAAACCTAAATCAGGATGGCTGGAGACGGGATTGTACCGTCGTCCTCCCGAATGCGAGTCCAGTGTGCTAACCACTGCGCCACCTCGCTCGGTTATTGGTAGTGTTTATGGCTATTAACACAGTCGAATCACACGCCTGTGGCCAAAGGCCACGTTTCACCTAACTGCCTGTCAACTAGGATTGTCTGTGTCATTGCCATATTTTGTTTCTCTATTCCTTCTTGCATTAACATAATGAAATAATTATTGTGCACTGTGGATGCATTAGAACACTGCAACTGTTGCAATCGAAGGCGATTTGTAATGGATTAGCTGCATAGGCGTTTGTTTTTGCATGATGACTTTTCAGTAGGAATATAATGGGCATTGACCTTGATCCTGGCCAACATCATCAAAAAAATGGTTCAAATGGCTCTGAGCACTATCGGACTCAACATCTTAGGTCATAAGTCCCCTAGAACTTAGAACTACTTAAACCTAACTAACCTAAGGACATCACACACACCCATGCCCGAGGCAGGATTAGAACCTGCGACCGTAGCAGCCATTTTGGACCGGTGGCATTGTTGGCGGTAAAGTTCGGCCGCCGAGCTGCAAGTCTTATTTCGGGTGACGCCACACTGGGCAACTTGCGTGTCGGTGATGAAGAATGATGACGAGGACAGCACAACACCCTGTCCACGAGCGGAGAAAATCTCCAAACCGGCCAGGAATCGAACCCGGGCCCGCCGCATGGTAGACAGAAGCATTACCACTCAGCTAAGCAGGCGGCCAGTCTTCTGTGGTAGCTGAAAGTGTCAACATGGATTCCTCCAAATTACTAAACGTCACTCAGCTATTCAAATGGGTGGAAAAGGGGGGAGGAGGGAAGACCAACTGATGAACGCTTTGGTTTGTGGTTATTACTGGAGAACCCGACAATATTGTTACTGATATCGGTAGTATAAATTACTTCGAAAATAATACTGTGGTTGTCAAGACCTGTGGCCAAGTAGACTACCAGGAGCACTCACAGAAAAACAGCCTGTAATGTTAAGGAAGGACGTTTGTAGATCATTTAACTATTGTCTACGTAGTAAAATCTCCAAGTTCACCATTGTGAGACATGGTGTCAAGCTGGAGCTACTTTCTCTCCTACACGGGAACGACAGTGTGCCAGCAAGAGGAGTACTTGAAAAAATCGGCAGGGAAACATCGGAAACCATTCCGAGGAAATATAAACATTCTGTGGCTATACCATCTGACGTTAAATTGGATGTTCTAATGGAAGAACTGCCTCGAATATTGCAGTAGACGAGTAAAATCTTTTGGATTTAGACATAAAGCGAGACTTTGCCGGAATGTTTAATAAAATTAAGATGTACAACTGCTTGGTATCGAATCACAAATTCTACATGGGACGAGACAGCCAGGAAAGCATCAATGTGATTGTGGACAAAGGTAAGGCAGTTTGAATAGACTGGTTAACGTGGGTGGGTGGATGGAGTCTAATCGTAGCGTAATAATATATAATAAATTTGTATGTCAAACCACAAGCCCAGGCGTGAACAAAGTTATCGGTAACCACCTTATAAAAATGGCTCTGAGCACTATGGGACTTAACATCTTAGGTCATCAGTCCCCTAGAACTTAGAACTACTTAAACCTAACTAACCTAAGGACATCACACAACACCCAGCCTTCACGAGGCAGAGAATATCCCTGACCCCGCCGGGAATCGAACCCGGGAACCCGGGCGTGGGAAGCGAGAACGCTACCGCACGACCACGAGATGCGGGCAACCACCTTATAGATTTTGTAAAGTGTTCATAAATGCTACTATGTCCTCTTTGGCTAAAGAACATGGGTAGCAGACTGGAGACTACAATATACAACTACAGACCGGATCGCGTGTTTGACCCTGTGGAAGACTGTTTAACTGTTTTCAACTCTAACAGACGGTATTTAATGTTGCTCTTTAGCACTCTTTGCCAACGACATACATTTGGAACCAATTAAGTGATACTTACGGAAGAGCTGCTGTGTAGTGTGTAACAACGTTCTGCAGTTTGTCTACTGGTGTAATAAGAATACTCGAAAATTGACTTGTGTGCAAATAAACCTCTCAGACATTCAAGACCGAGGAAAGCTTATAAATTATGTTCCGTCTGCAATCAGTTTTTATTATCTCTCTGTAGCACTAACCCCAACAAAGACGGCAGAAGTATTACACAGGCTATATTACAGCGGGAGTAATATACTTATCCCAATTCAGGACACTGTTCTCCACAGTACCGTCAGATATGGATATCGCCGTATTAGGACAGGTTCCCTCGAACCATGTTATTCTACAAGTGCAAAGAAAAAGAGTAAATGTATTACACAGACTTTAGTCATTCCCCCTTAAAGACATTAAGGCTTTACGTGCAGTTAATGAGGCATCTGTATGAAAAAGTAAACTGGAAATAAAGCGAATTTACTCTGAGAGACGCGTGTTTCCAGGCACAATTTGCTGGAGTGTCATGTGGGGAAGGGGTGGCGTCCATGTCGGTTCGTTACTCTATAAGACAACATCATGGACGCTAGAGTTTTGACTCTGTGTGTTTGGAACACTGCTGTTGTGTCACATAACGAGGTGGCCTGCGACCTAAACCAAGTCAGTGAGTCACCAACGGCTACTCATGTCTGAGCTAGAACTTCTTCCTGTATTTCAAAATTTTCTGCAGCTCTTACAATCAAGAAGTCTTAAGCAACAGCCTGTTAACATTTTTCAAATCTTCTGCAGTCCATTTAACTTCGTCTGTCTTATATATTTGCGAGCAATACGTTATATATATATATATATATATATATATATATATATATATATATATATGTTGTTGTGGTCTTCAGTCCTGAGACTGGTTTGATGCAGCTCTCCATGCTACTCTATCCTGTGCAAGCTTTTTCATCTCCCAGTACCTACTGCAACCTACATCCTTCTGAATCTGCTTGGTGTATTCATCTCTTGGTCTCCCTCTACGATTTTTACCCTCCACGCTGCCCTCCAATACTAAATTGGTGATCCCTTGATGCCTCAGAACATGTCCTACCAACCGATCCCTTCTTCTGGTCAAGTTGTGCCACAAACTTCTCTTCTCCCCAATCCTATTCAATACTTCCTCATTAGTTATGTGATCTACCCATCTAATCTTCAGCATTCTTCTATAGCACCACATTTCGAAAGCTTCTATTCTCTTCTTGTCCAAACTATTTATCGTCCATGTTTCACTTCCATACATGGCTACACTCCATACGAATACTTTCAGAAATGACTTCCTGACACTTAAATCAATACTGGATGTTAACAAATTTCTCTTCTTCAGGAACGCTTTCCTTGCCATTGCCAGCCTACATTTTATATCCTCTCTACTTCGACCATCATCAGTTATTTTGCTCCCCAAATAGCAAAACTCCTTTACTACTTTAAGTGCCTCATTTCCTAAACTAATTCCCTCAGCATCACCCGACTTAATTAGACTACATTCCATTATCCTTGTTTTGCTTTTGTTGATGTTCATCTTATATCCTCCTTTCAAGACACTGTCCATTCCATTCAACTGCTCTTCCAAGTCCTTTGCTGTCTCTGACAGAATTACAATGTCATCGGCGAACCTCAAAGTTTTTATTTCTTCTCCATGAATTTTAATACCTACTCCGAATTTTTCTTTTGTTTCCTTTACTGCTTGCTCAATATACAGATTGAACAACATCGGGGAGAGGCTACAGCCCTGTCTTACTCCCTTCCCAACCACTGCTTCCCTTTCATGTCCCTCGACTCTTATAACTGCCATCTGGTTTCTGTACAAATTGTAAATAGCCTTTCGCTCCCTGTATTTTACCCCTGCCACCTTTAGAATTTGAAAGAGAGTATTCCAGTCAACATTGTCAAAAGCTTTCTCTAAGTCTACAAATGCTAGAAACGTAGGTTTGCCTTTCCTTAATCTTTCTTCTAAGATAAGTCGCAAGGTCAGTATTGCCTCACGTGTTCCAGTGTTTCTACGGAATCCAAACTGATCTTCCCCGAGGTTGGCTTCTACTAGTTTTTCCATTCGTCTGTAGAGAATTCGTGTTAGTATTTTGCAGCTGTGACTTATTAAGCTGATAGTTCGGTAATTTTCACATCTGTCAACACCTGCTTTCTTTGGGATTGGAATTATTATGTTCTTCTTGAAGTCTGAGGGTATTTCGCCTGTTTCATACATCTTGCTCACCAGCTGGTAGAGTTTTGTCAGGACTGGCTCTCCCACGGCCGTCAGTAGTTCCAATGGAATATTGTCTACTCCGGGGGCCTTGTTTCGACTCAGGTCTTTCAGTGCTCTGTCAAACTCTTCACGCAGTATCGTATCTCCCATTTCATCTTCATCTACATCCTCTTCCATTTCCATAATATTGTCCTCAAGTACATCGCCCTTGTATAGACCCTCTATATACTCCTTCCACCTTTCTGCTTTCCCTTCTTTGCTTAAAACTGGGTTTCCATCTGAGCTCTTGATATTCATACAAGTCGTTCTCTTATCTCCAAAGGTCTCTTTAATTTTCCTGTAGGCAGTATCTATCTTACCCCTAGTGAGACAAGCCTCTACATCCTTACATTTGTCCTCTAGCCATCCCTGCTTAGCCATTTTGCACTTCCTGTCGATCTCATTTTTGAGACGTTTGTATTCCTTTTTGCCTGTTTCACTTACTGCATTTTTATATTTTCTCCTTTCATCAATTAAATTCAATATTTCTTCTGTTACCCAAGGATTTCTACTACCCCTCGTCTTTTTACCTACTTGATCCTCTGCTGCCTTCACTACTTCATCCCTCAAAGCTACCCATTCTTCTTCTACTGTATTTATTTCCCCCATTCCTGTCAATTGCTCCCTTATGCTCTCCCTGAATCTCTGTACAACCTCTGGTTCTTTTAGTTTATCCAGGTCCCATCTCCTTAAATTCCCACCTTTTTGCAGTTTCTTCAGTTTTAATCTACAGGTCATAACCAATAGATTGTGGTCAGAGTCCACATCTGCCCCTGGAAATGTCTTACAATTTAAAACCTGGTTCCTAAATCTCTGTCTTACCATTATATAATCTATCTGATACCTTTTAGTATCTCCAGGGTTCTTCCATGTATACAACCTTCTTTCATGATTCTTAAACCAAGTGTTAGTTATGATTATGTTGTGCTCTGTGCAAAATTCTACCAGCCCGCTTCCTCTTTCATTTCTGTCCCCCAATCCATATTCACCTACTATGTTTCCTTCTCTCCCTTTTCCTACACTCGAATTCCAGTCACCCATGACTATTAAATTTTCGTCTCCCTTCACAATCTGAATAATTTCTTTTATTTCATCATACATTTCTTCAATTTCTTCGTCATCTGCAGAGCTAGTTGGCATATAAACTTGTACTACTGTAGTAGGTGTGGGCTTCGTATCTATCTTGGCCACAATAATGCGTTCACTATGCTGTTTGTAGTAGCTTACCCGCATTCCTATTTTCCTATTCATTATTAAACCTACTCCTGCATTACCCCTATTTGATTTTGTGTTTATAACCCTGTAGTCACCTGACCAGAAGTCTTGTTCCTCCTGCCACCGAACTTCACTAATTCCCACTATATCTAACTTCAACCTATCCATTTCCCTTTTTAAATTTTCTAACCTACCTGCCCGATTAAGGGATCTGACATTCCACGCTCCGACCCGTAGAACGCCAGTTTTCTTTCTCCTGATAACGACATCCTCTTGAGTAGTCCCCGCCCGGAGATCCGAATGGGGGACTATTTTACCTCCGGAATATTTTACCCAAGAGGACGCCATCATCATGTAATCATACAGTAAAGCTGCATGCCCTCGGGAAAAATTACGGCTGTAGTTTCCCCTTGCTTTCAGCCGTTCGCAGTACCAGCACAGCAAGGCCGTTTTGGTTATTGTTACAAGGCCAGATCAGTCAATCATCCAGACTGTTGCCCTTGCAACTACTGAAAAGGCTGCTGCCCCTCTTCAGGAACCACACGTTTGTCTGGCCTCTCAACAGATACCCCTACGTTGTGGTTGCACCTACGGTACGGCTATCTGTATCGCTGAGGCACGCAAGCCTCCCCACCAACGGCAAGGTCCATGGTTCATGGGGATATATATATATATATATATATATATATATATATATATATATATATATATATATATATATATATATATTAAGGATTGTAAGTATAGCATTTCTTAAATTTTTGAATTCAAAATTATATAATTGTGTTTTATATATATATAATTTAAAACTCAAAAATTTAAAAAATGCTATACTTACAATCCTTAATAAATAACTATGTGATACAAAAGTGAGACTTAACTAGATGCTATGAATTATTACTGTATCAGTAGAAGCAGTGGAACAGGCAATTTATGGTGGCTTGAACTGTGGCTTTGCTTACAACAAACACTCAATGGACTCATTGTCTCAAGAATACTTCGTATAACGTCCAACCGTCTTTGCAATGAAAATTCTTCCTACTTCCGACCAGGTTTTGAATGAGGTTTCGTGGACAACGAGTATTCAGTATGAACACCCACACATCTTCTAATCCCTCACCTTGTGTGACGACCAACTTATAATATTGGCGCTATAATTCTGCTTACATCTTCCTATACGTCAAGTTCTCCTTCGAAACTGAGTAGAATCTCTTACCAGTTGATCGATACGTGAAATGCCTGACAATAATTAAGTGAAATGTTCCCAAATCATTCGTATTTGCGAAGTGCACCTTCTGTGGATGTCTTTCAACTGATGAAATGTTCTCATACGCAACTTCCCATTCTGTAGTATAGACTTCCACTTCATTAGTTTCAAGAGCCAACGTAAACTTGAAGGAATAATCGATACTTGTCAAAGTTTCTGTTTAGGACATATTATTTCATTTCCATGTGAATTATTGCCTACCGCTTTCAAACTAACAAGAAATCTAATCGTTCTTCCACTTCATCCAGGCTATTTCTATGGACGCAGTTGGAATCTGCCAGAAATTTATTGGATAACATCTTCCAATGATATTTAGTGTATCTTTTATCAATAAACTGTACTCAATGCAAAAAGTTTTCGATGGTGTTGAGCCACAGTCGTAAAGTATTTTTTAAAAGAATACACTGCCATTTGGCTGTATATTTCTGTATGTTTCCTGTATACAACCTAGATTTTTTCTTTCACGCCATTATACATACCATGTTTAGCAAATGTGTTGAATTGTCACCCTGACAGTACACAGCAAGTTGACGTTAATAATCTAAGAACATTGTACTCGATAATGGCGTGAAAGTCGAAATCTAGACTGCACACAGGAAATGTCAGAAGTATACGGTAAAATGACGGCGTATTCTTTCAAAAAACGTTGTTGTTGTTGTTGTTGTGGTCTTCAGTCCTGAGACTGGTTTGATGTAGCTCTCCACGCTACTCTATCCTGGACAAGCTTCTTCATCTCCCAGTACCTACTGCAACCCACATCCTTCTGAATCTGCTTAGTGTATTCGTCTTTTGGTCTCCCTCTACGATTCTTACCCTCCACACTGCACTCGAATACTAAACTGGTGATCCCTTGATACCTCAGAACATGCCCTACCAACCGATCCCTTCTTCTAGTAAACTTGTGCCACAAACTTTTCTTCTCAAAAAATATCTTCACTGTATTATGATGAGTACAAAAAATAAATACTGGATGTATTGCTTATATGCAGTGTCAAAAGACATACGGGAGATACACGACTATACGAGTAGCCTTGCACAAACTTTCTGCTTGTCAAAGACGTGTAACCACTCTCCTGGCCATTACCAATGGAATGGCTTTTTTTATCACTGCCAGCTAATTCTGTACTTCGAAACAGAAGCGTATGCAGGAGAAATTCACTTGTAAATGGCATACCATTCGCCACCTTCATAGCTATCACCTGTTTTTAACATAGTTACTTCCGATCTTCAATAGCGAGATCGATGTAAAAAAGTATTGTAGTATCAAAGGGAAGCCGTCGTCACAGTGTGTGATCGAAACCTGAGAGACAGACGTGTGATGCTGTTTGTGTAGATCAGGTAACCATCCACACTGCATGTCGACTGAAAAGCTAGCTATCAGAAGAGCTGATAAGCTAGCCCGATAGAAATACCTAGCAGACATTACTACGTCTTTATGATTTCTTTACGTCTCCATTTATGATTTAAACACTACGCTCACCTTCCTAGTGGTACATCTTCACATAATGTAACAAACTCTTCATCAGACATTAAATATAAGTAGCCTTATAGGCTTAAAATCAATAACTAGCTCCCACTGCGTACATACATTGTCAGGTTCCACTGTTGAGATCCAGTAAATGACCCCTATTGTCAGGTTTTGCATGTGGTATATTATTAAGTCCAGAATCCATTTTTTTTACTACTGTCATTTCCTTGTCTTTGCCTGTTTAGCATGATTTTTTTTTCTGTTCAAATTTTTCAGTGACTTGACATGTGGAATGGAAAGGAAAAGAAGATTCTCAAGTACAAAGAAAATCAAATGTTTCGAGCTATGGAAGCTGAACAAACTGGGATGCCAGTAGCAAATGCTAGTAAACTGTACGCAGTTCCCAGAACAACGCTGACATGTAAAAGGTGAACAGTGTCTGTGACATTTATTATGGGCTACAAACATGCCCCGACGATGAGTTAGTACTCGTGTTGAACAACTTACCCATTTGAACAGGATAGCATTGTGGGTCAGTGGGAAGCTGAGTGGACATATCGATGGAATGCTGCATATGTCAGGCTCTGTGTATTGGTGGTGTTTTGCTCCTTTTAGCAGTGGTCTGTCAAATATTCCCACACCTGTAGATCAGGTTCTGGACGTCCGCGTCATACAGCTGCACATCAATACTGACTCATTGTGTGGGCACATGTTGGACTGGCTGCGTCACCAAGGACCACTGGTAATCGTTATTTTGCAGTAGAACTAGGTTCTCTGGCTAGGATAGGACTGACGCCACGTTACCGCAAAGCATGGCCACTTTAGTGTCCTAAAAGAGTCGACTGGCACTCTGTCTTCAGTGACGAGAGTAGGGTCTGTCTGCATGCGAGTGACGAACACAAACGTGGTGAGTGGCCTATTCCACAGTGCATTCGCCCGTCACGGCCTATTCCACTGTGCATTCACCCATCACTCACAGGTCACATCACAGTTTGTTGTGGGAGGCGATCAGTTACAACTCGCAGTCACAGTCGGTGTTTCTGTAAGGTAAAGTAACTAGTGCAGGTTACAGTGTGTAGGTTGTTATCTCGCTGCTGCTACTACTACTTCTTCTGCAACAGAAGGTGATGTGCCTCTCCAGCAGAACAATGCACGTCGTCATACAGCTGCTACGATACAACATGCTCTTAGTGACGTACTGCAACTTCCTGGTGAGCAAGATCACCAGATCTCTCGCCAATTGAAAACGTATTGGACTTGCTGAAGCAACAACTCAATTGTTCTTCAGAACCTCCAAGAACCATTGCCGAATTGCAGGAAAAGGTGCAGGGTGCTTGGGACTGAATGCTGGAGAGGAGCGGAAATGATTAGCGAACAAGTCAACACAATAAACAGAAGCTTTACTTAACTTGTATTCCACCAAACATACAGATTCTCATTACAAATGATGCATCAAGAAACAGAGTCTAGCTATCGATGTCAGCAAGACTGAAGCTCATTGTGGTAGACACGAACTATGATATTATTGCGATGACGCTCCAGGTGTGGGTGGGCTGACCAGTTGCACCAGCCATCCTATATTGTGACAGCAGAGCTGCTGGAAGTATGACTGGAGGTAGGACTTAGCGGACATGCTCCACTGAGTTCGCTGGATCCCACATAAGTGCTGTTGGTGTTGGCTGCAAACTTGCAATTCCGTTGCCAACATAGGCGTACCTTGGGGTGATATCGATACGATACGTGATACGACATCCCTCCAACCCCCCCCCCCCTCCAAACCTCCACAACACAGTTTTGTAGTGCAGATGAGTGAACAGCAATGGGGGGAGGGCTGGATGCAGATGGTAATGAGGAGACGAGGGCCAAAACTGAAGCTGATGTTGAGATCCTGCGCATGCCCCAGCATACGCCCTGAGCCCACCTGGGAACACCAGTCAAAAAACCGGCAGAGGCCGCTCGAAGTACAGAACTGCTGGAGCTGTGGCCAGCGAGCATGCTTCGTGGGTCCGCCAGATCCTGCATGACCACCATCGGCTTTGGATGGTAACTTGCAGTTTCACTGTTAACGTTGACACACCAAGGGAAGCTATCGACACGTGATACCACAACGATAATCTCTACTGCATGATGACAATATGCACACAGAAGATCATTTCCATGCGAGAATACATGTCTGCATTGCCGCCAGAGAGGGGTGCACTATGCACTGACGCAACTGTTTGGACACTTATTCGACCGAGCGGGGTGGCGCAGTGGTTAGACACTGGACTCGCATTCGGGAGGACGACGGTTCAATCCCGCGTCCGGCCATCCTGATTTAGGTTTTCCGTGATTTCCCTAAATCACTCCAGGCAAATGCCGGGATGGTTCCTCTGAAAGGGCACGGCCGACTTCCTTCCCAATCCTTCCCTAATCCGATGAGAGCGATGACCACGCTGTCTGGTCTCCTTCCCCAAACCAACCAACCAACCAACCAACCACTTATTCGAATTTATCATGTACTTCTACGATGATGAACTGCCCGTTACATCACTCGTCAGTAAAGTGATCTTGTCCTTGAGGGTACCGCTATTTTTTCCACGACTGCATTATCATCTGTCTAGTATTCATTTTTCTTTTTTAACTTTTACTTTCTCTACTTTAGGCAATACGTGTGCATGCAGTCTCTGAGCTACACTATTGGCCATTAGAATTGCTACACCAAGGAAAAATGCAGATGATAAACGGCTAGTCATTGGACAACATGTTATTCTAGAACTGACATGTGATTACATTTTCAAGCAATTTGAGTGCATAGATCCTGAGAAATCAGTACTCGGAACAACCACCTCTTGCCGTAATAACGGCCTTGATACGCCTGGACATTGAGTCAAACAAAGCTTGGATGGCGTTTACAGGTACACCTGCCCATGCAGCTTCAACACGATACCACAGTTCATCAAGAGTAGTGACCGGCGTATTGTGGCGAGCCAGTTGCTCGGTCACCATTGACCAGACGTTTTCAGTTGGTGAGAGACATGGAGAATGTGCTGGCCACGACAGCAGTCGAACATTTTCTGTATCCAGAAAGGTCCGTACAGGACCTGCAACACGCGGTCGTGCATTATCCTGCTGAAAGGTAGGGTTTCGCAGGGATCGAATGAAGGGTAGAACAACGGGTCGTAACACATCTGAAATGTAACGTCCACTGTTAAAAGTGCCGTCAATGTAAACAAGAAGTGACCGAGACGTGTAACCAATGGCACCCCATACCATCACGCTGGGTGATACGCCAGTATGGCGATGACTAATACACGCTTCCAATGTACGTTCACCGCGATGTCGCCAAACACGGATGCGACGATCATGATGCTGTAAACAGAACCTGGATTCATCCGAAAAAATGACTTTGCCATTTGTGCACCGAGGTCCATCGTTGAGTACACCATCGCAGGCGCTCCTGTCTGTGATGTAGCATCAAGCGTAAACGCAGCCATGGCCTCCGAGCTGATAGTCTATGTTGCAGCAAACGTCGTCGAACTGTTCGTGCAGATGGTTGTTGTCTTGCACACGTCCCCATCCTATAACTCAGGTGTCGAGACATGGCTGCACGATCCGTTACAGCCATGCGCATAAGATGCCACTGATCTCCACTGCTAGTGATACGAAGCCGTTGGGATCCAGCACGGCGTTCCGTACTACCCTCCTGAACCCACCGATTCCATATTCTGCTAACAGTCATTGGATCTCGACCAGCGCGAGCAGCAATGTCGCGATACGATAAACCGCAATTGCGATGGCTGCAATCCGACCTTGATTAAAGTCGGAAACGTGATGGTACGCATTTCTCCTCCTTACACGAGACATCACAACAACGCTTCACCAGGCAACGCCGGTCAACTGATGTTTGTGTATGAGAAATCGGTTGGAAACTTTCCTCATGTCAGCACGTTGTAGGTGTTGCCACCGGCGCCAACCTTGTGTGAATGGTCTGAAAAGCTTATCATTTGCATATCAGAGCATCTTCTTCCTGTCGCTTATACTTCGCGTCTGTAACACGTCATCTTCGTGGTGTTGCAATTTTAATTGCCAGTAGTGTAATATTGAAACATACCAGAAGTGTTAATTTTCAAGGGATTGTAAAGTGTGTGTTGACGAAAATGATCGAGGCTAGGAACCCATGTCCAGGAACGTCATCCAACAACTCTACCGAGCATCGAAGATATAGGCGCCCCTTCAGCAATGTATATCACTTTTTGCACTTATCTAGCGTGGGTGGAACAATTCGCTGTGCGTTTATTATTGGTGATAGTGACTGACTGCCATGACCGCCAGTGGAGGTGGACCTGTCTGCTGTGTAGAGAGGCCTTGTCTCCTTTGAATGCAATGCTCTGTTGCCTTGGTGGATGGCGGTTTTGGACACAGGTGTCCATCGGCAGTTTATTTTTCTCTTGGATCCCTCTAAAATTTCCAATGTTTTTAGGCTTACGGGAGGAAAATAAACTGCAGACGGAACCCTGTGTCTGTAAACATCATCCATGAAGCAATAGGGCATCGCATTCATAGGAGACAAGACCTGTATACGCCGCAGCCAGCTCCATCTTCCCCACTTGCAATCATAGTAATCAGTCGCAATCACTGAATAACAAACAAAATTGCGAAACGTTTAACCTACAGTCTATAGGCATCCATACGTTTGCTGCCGAAGTGGTGGGCTAGTGACAGCAGGCGCCAGCGCCTATAGCTTCGACGCTCTGTAGTGTCGTTGGATGAAATTTCCAACCGCGAGTTCCTGGAGTCAAACTCCAGAACCCCTTGTAATTTATCGCGAAGTTTTTGGGACACACTCTATAAATAGAGTAGGTCTAAAGGAAGTACCAAAAATAAAGTTTAATAAATCCCATATACTCCATGAGAGGACCTCTGGTGGTAATGCTCGATAATCACCGGTGGCATCTGTCCTGTTAATGAGATTTTGGGAGACGCTTAAAGCCATGCTCACATGATCTGTTGGTCAAGGCGGTTGCTCATGGGAAGCAGCAAATCTATGTTCATGACCCAGTCTGGCACAAATTTTTGGTTGTCACTATCTGTTAAAACAGGTCGTTTCTTAGTGATTGATTAAGCAAAGCCGTACTATCATAGCGCTTCCCTTTTTAATATCTTCCTACTTGATGATACTTTGTCAGTAAAGGTCCCACTGTAACATAGCACGGATGCGTTGTAGCTGCTGCTTTGTTCTTTAAGAGATAATAGATCAGTGACTGTCTGGCCTCTGATTCCCAGTTAACAGATAGATTAACAGATGTTAATGTACTGCTGTCTAGAGCACAGCCAGCATCGGACTCCATTTTGTCTAGCAAGTGTTTCTGATTGCTAAAGACATACATAGTCACACAGCCAAGTCAGTCACAGACAGTTTCAGCTCAGACTCTGTCAGTACCTAGCGACCAGAGTAGTGTACGTAGTCGGATTTGTACTTCACCAGCAGTGACGCTAGGGTGGACTGTTATGGAAGAGCCTGTACCACAACACATGGACTACCTTGAGATAAGTAAGTAGCTTTCTATTCTGATAAAAAAATAACCATGTTAATACAAGCGTGCAGTTCTATTGTTGAAAGAGGATACCTACCAACAAACAACATTCTCTCCTTGCTTCACATGGTACAAGACTCGACAGTGTCAACAAGGCGACACAGAAGTCTCCATTTTGCGAATTATTATGAATAATTCAACTAAGACTCGTAAAATTCCTCTCATCCCTCTAAGAAAACAGTCCTCTGATTAGGCAATCCTACGGTGATTTCTAAGTTCTGAAGAAATTTAGTTCGACACAATTCAGTTAATGATTAATTTCAACGACTATCAGAATATTATTCGGAACGATTCATGACATTTATCAAACGATTCGTGAATATGTGTACAATCTAAATCAACTATAGCCAATGGCCTTTTCGCAGTGGTATTACCGATTCTCGTCGGATCACTGAAGTGCTGTCAGCCTTGGCTGGCACTTGGAGGGTCACCATCTGGGTCTACTGAGTACTGTTGGCAAGCAGGATGCATCAAGCCCTTGTCTAACCAATTGAGGAGCTACTTGATTGAGAAGTAGTGGCATCGGTCGCAAAAACTTACAACGACTAGGAGAGCGATGTGCTGACCACATGCCCCTCCGTATCCGCATCTGTTGACGCCTAGGGGGTGAGGAAGAAACGGCGGACGGTCAGTATCGTGGGGCCCTCAAAGCCTGTTCGGACGGTGTTGGTTTTCTTTTTCTTTTTTTCTTTGTTCTGAATCTACCATCGGAAATGCGCATTATATGTTACTGGGACATTGTCTCAGGAAGGCTGGACTGGACAGCAGTCATCCCCACTGCGCGCATAATGGAAGGCCACAGAAAAGCCTCTGTTCTACAGTGCGACGACAGGTAGCGAGTGTTGAGGTTGGCGAGGGCGGGAACTACACACCGGGAGAACACGGCAAGTGGCTTAACCTGATTTCCCAGAAAAGTCACTCAGCGAAAGAGCGATCAAAACAAGCAAACACGTGTCTCGGCTTATCCGTAAATACGCGACCGTTTCTGAGAAAATGGCGGTCAAAGTTCTCGAGGTGTGGTATGTGTGTGTGAAATCTTATGGGACTTAACTGCTAGGGTCATCAATCCCTAAGCTTACTCACTACTCAACCTAAATTACCTAAGGACAAACACATACACCCACCCATGCCCAAGGGAGGACTCGAACCTCCGCCGGGACCAGCCACACAGTCCATGACTGTAGCGCCGCAGACCGCTCGACTAATCCCGCGCGGCTGGTGCTTTATGCTCCTTTTAGGGAGCAAACACTCCAATCGAAGCAGTAGTACAGTGGCTACTGTCACGGCTTCGCACTTTTGTTCCCCGTTTTTAAACCCGACTATCATTTTTTCTTTTATTTCTGCTTTTCATTTAACTAACCTTATCTGCAGATGGTTAGTACACAGATATTTGCCAATGCACATTCAAATAACGTTATTTATTCGTCTAATGATTATGTCTGGTGAATGAATAAAAAAAATTAATGAATGAGAAAATCTTTGAAATAGTTTTCTGTGAAATTCCTGTAGTGTTTCTTGATTATAATCAATTGCGAGCGTCAGTTTTCGGTAATGTGATATGTTACGCGTGATTTGCCACGAAATAATTGCCAACGCGAGACATAGACTGATCAGCTAGAACATTATGACCACAGACCTACTATCGATATAAACATATCCAGGCGATAGCAGCGTTACCTGGCGAAAAGTGACTGCTGGTCAGATACACGCACAGTGCATGTGGTACCATTGAGCGTGCTGTCTGTGCGTAGAATTTGCGCGCGAACTATCTAAGTTTGACCGAGAGCGTACATTGATGACCCGGAGGCTCGGATCGATCATTTTGAAAACTGAGCGACTTTTCTGGTGTTTGAGGAGTGCAGCAGGGGGTGTCTTCAATACGTGGCGAAACCGAGGTGAAGCCACGTCCAGACGTCATGGGGTTGGGCAGCCACCCCCCGTTACAAATGTTGGACATCCTAGGCTGGGCAGACTGGCAAACAGGAGAGGCGGCGACCTGTGACGGAACTAACATCAGACTTTAATGCTGGCCAGAGCACAAGTGTCTGAACACATAGTGCACCGAACGCTCTTAACGATGGCCGTCTGCAAAATGGCTCAGAGCACTATGAGACTTAACTGCTGAGGTCATCAGTCCCCTAGAACTTAGAACTACTTAAACCTAACTAACCTAAGGACATCACACACATCCATGTCCGAGGCAGGATTCGAACCTGCGACCGTAGCGGCCGCGCGGTTCCAGACTGTAGCGCCTACAACCGCTCGGCCACTCCGGCCGGCGCCCTCTGCACCCGACAGTAGTGGGCGTCCACCATTTCCAACGTCGCCAACCTGGAACTTGCGCTGTTTGGTAGTACAAAGTGTTGATGTTGCTCAATGAGGGGCCAAAAGTCGTGGGACACCTCCTAATATCATGTCGAAGCTCCTTTTGCGCGGCATAGTGCAGCATCTCGTCGTAGCATGGATGCAACAAGTCATTGGAAGTCCCTTGCAGAAATACTGAACCATGCTGTTTCTGCAGCCTTGCATAATTTCGAATGTGTTGCCGCTGCAGGGTTTTGTGCGCGAACTACCCTGTCGATTATGTCACATAAATGTTTGCTTCATGTCGGGCGATCTGGGTCGTCAAACTCGAGCTGTCCGGAATGTTCTTCAAACCAATCACGAACAATTGTGACCCGGTGACATGGTGCATTGTCGTCCATGAAAATTCCATTGTTGTTTTCTGTTAGCACTGAAATCACTACTCAAACGCCGCTGCTCTCGGTCGTTAAATAAAGGCCGTCGACCCCTGCTTTGCCCATGGTAAGAGGTTGTGCCTGTTATTTTGTATTCGCTGCACACTCTTGGAACTGTGCAATATTGAATTTCCTTATGATTTCTGAAATGGAATTTCCCACTACTATTCCAAGCTCAAAGTTAATTCCCGCTGTGCATCCATGATCAAATCGGAAACCTTTTCACAGGAATCAGCTGAATATGAATGACAGCTCCTCTAATGCCCTTTTATACAATGCACACGCGATACTACCGTCATCTGTATACGTTCGTATCGTTATCCCGTGGCTTTTGTCACCTCAGTGTATTCATATTCCCCTTTTTCGATTAGTGCTTCTACAGTGCAGTTGGTACGAGCTGTGTTGGGTATGTCGATGGCTCGTCTTATTTACCAAAAAGTTCACTGCCAAAATCTGCTTCATTTGGTTTTCACCTTGCTTTTCCAGGCTTTCGAAGCTATGAGCTGCGTGTGTGGCAAGAGTATAAATGAAGCTTTGTATGTTTCAGGCAATACTTGAAATCATGAGTGGCTTGTATATAAAGGGTGTTACAAAAAGGTACGGCCAAACTTTCAGGAAATATTCCTCACAAACAAATAAAGAAAAGATGTCATGTGGACATGTGTCCGGAAACGCTTAATTTCCTTATTAGAGCTCATTTTAGTTTCATCAGTATGTACTGTTCTTCCTCGATTCACCGCCAGTTGGCCCAATTGAAGGAAGGTAATGTTGACTTCGGTGCTTGTGTTGACATGCGACTCATTGCTCGACAGTACTAGCATCAAGCACATCAGTACGTAGCATCAACAGGTTAGTGTTCATCACGAACGTGGTTTTGCAGTCAGTGCCATGTTTACAAATGCGGAGTTGGCAGATGTCCATTTGATGTATGGATTAGCACGGGGCAATAGCCGTGGCGCGGTACGTTTGTATCGAGACAGATTTCCAGAACGAAAGTGTCCCGACAGGAAGACGTTCGAAGCAATTGATGGGCGTCTTAGGGAGCACGGAACACTCCAGTCTATGACTCGCGACTGGGGAAGACCTAGAACGACGAGGACACCTGCAATGGACGAGGCAATTCTTCGTGCAGTTGACGATAACCCTAATGTCAGCGTCAGAGAAGTTGCTGCTGTACAAGGTAACGTTGACCTCGTCTCTGTATGGAGAATGCTACGGGAGAACCAGTTGTTTCCGTACCATGTACAGCGTGTGCAGGCACTATCAGCAGCTGATTGGCCTGCACGGGTACACTTCTGCGAATGGTTCATCCAACAATGTGTCAATCCTCATTTCAGTGCATGTGTTCTCTTTATGGATGAGGCTTCATTCCAACGTGATCAAATTGTAAATTTTCACAATCAACATGTGTGGGCTGACGAGAATTGTGCAATCACGTCATCAACACAGATTTTCTCTGAACGTTTGGGCAGGCATTGTTGGTGATGTCTTGATTGGGCCGCATGTTCTTCCACCTACGCTCAATGGAGCACGTTATCATGATTTCAGACGGTATACTCTACCTGTGCTGCTAGAACATGTGCCTTTACAAGTACGACACAACATGTGGTTCATGCACGGTGGAGCTCCTGCACATTTCAGTGGAAGTGTTCGTACGCTTGTCAACAACAGATTCGGTGACGGATGGACTGGTAGAGGCGTACCACTTCCATGGCCTCTACGCTCTCCTGACCTCAACCCTCTTGACTTTCGTTTATGGGGGCATTTGAAAGCTCTTGCCTACGCAGCCCCGGTACCAAATGTAGAGACTCTTCGTGCTCGTATTGTGGACGGCTGTGATACAATACGCCTTTCTCCAGGGCTGCATCAGCGCATCAGGGATTCCATGCGACGGAGGGTGGATGCATGTATCCTCGCTAACGGAGGACATTTTGAACATTTCCTGTAACAAAGTGTTTAAAGTCACGCTGGTACGTTCTGTTGCTGTGTGTTTCCATTCCATGATTAATGTGATTTGAAGAGAAGTAATAAAATGAGCTCTAACATGGAAAGTAAGCGTTTCCGGACACATGTCTACATAACGTATTTTCTTTTTGTAACACCCTGTATATGATACTGTACCCTCTCTATGTCAAGTTAGTCATCAAGTTTACGAGTGATGTTTATGTGCTTGAAGGCACTGGATCAGTAAGTGCTCGTATATCCGTTCACTCATTGTGTGGTCGGCCATTTGTGAAAATGATGTGGCTGATTATAATTTGGTGAGTGTTCGTTTTACTTTATCAGTCTGATTAAGCTTATACTTCTGCTATTAATCTGCCCTGTTTATTGTTTTTATTTTCCCATGCGTAACATTCTAAGAACTGTACCTTTAAAGTTTCAGTATTCTTAAAACTGTAACTTTAACCATTACTTATTGATTCAGTAGAAACTCTTGTGGGTGGCACTATGTAATTCTTTTATTAAATTATTACTAATGTTTCGCCTTCACCATGTCTAATTCTGTTATCAGTGTTTCAAGAATTTTATTATTCATGTTTTTTTGTAGCTTTACCGTATTGCATGTTACCGCAAAATTTTTACCTTCAGACAGGGCACTACTGATGTACAGATTTTATATTTGAACTTCGTCATTGTTAATTGTTGTAACTTTAACTGAGTTTCTGAATGGTAATTGGCGTGTAAATTATGCCAATACGTAATCTATGGGTAACATTTTAATCTGAGTAGTCTATGTTGCAAACTTTTCGTTTTAATCTCGTGTTGCACGTTATGTCTGTTACCTTGCACTTTTTCAGGTCAAGTCAAGACTGCGAATCAGAAATATTATAATCACTTCCGTCATTTGGCACAAATAATTCACTTGCCTCTGCTCATTTGCTTAAATTATGCATCTGAATGTTAATGAGTTCTCTGAACTGTATTCTCACTTTCTGGATTACCATTCAAGTGGATACTCAAGGGTTAAAAGTATGTAAAACAATAAACTGGTAGCCAAGATCGCAGGAATTCTTTTTATTCCACGATTACCGGTTTCGGCGAAACTAACGCCGCCATCATCGGATCTAGGGAGGACAGAAGACACTATAAAAGTGGGCTTAGATTCCACTTATATAACATACATACATACATATAAATTTAGTTACATACCTTAGGACACATACAGACGACAACATCAAGGCAAACAATGGTGATATTAATAGTTGCCTATAACACGCAGGCCTTACAAAATTGTCGTAAGTAGCACATATGCGCCCAAGAGAGATGACATTATAAATGTTAAGTGTCTCCATCACATACGAGCGCAAGCTAGGTACTACCGCAACTCCGGCTCTGTTCTTACACTACAGGCCGCATCGCGAGACGGCGCTGGCAGAAGAGGCACCAATGAATGTCACAGCTCGCGTCATAATGGTGTAAGAACAGAGCCGGAATTGCGGTAGTACCTCGCTTGCGCTTGTATGTGATGGAAACACTTAACATTTATAATATCTCTCTTGAGCGCATATGTGCTACTTACGACAATTTTGTAAGGCCTGCGTGTTATAGGCAGCTATTAATACGAGGGCTGTCCAGGAAGTAAGTTACGATTGATCGCGAAATGAAAATCACAGTGAAAATCAGAAATGTTTCATTTGTAACAGCTACACCTTTCAGCTACTTCTCTATGTAGTCGCCGTTCGGACTCAGACATTCGTCGTAGCGTTGTACCAACTTTCCAATACCCTCATCATAGAAGGCGGCCGCCAGTGCTTTCCGCCAATTCTCTACGCTGGCCTAAAGCTCGTTGTCTGTGCCAAAATGTTGTCTTAATAGCCAGCGGTTCGTTTGAGCAGAGATGCAACTCAGTGGGAGACAATTACGGGCTGTGTTGTGGGTAACCAAACATTTCCAATTGAAACGATGCAGGAACATCTTCATTGCCCCTGCAAAATGAGGCTGAGAATTGTCTTGAAGAAGAAATCGCGTGACAGTTATGTAATGTTGGTTGCATAGCTGCAGGGGAAAATTCTCACCACGCCCTCGTACTTGGCGGGAGACACCATTTTCTATAACATCTTCACGCGCTCACTAAGAGCTCAGGAATGAAAAGAGCGACATAATTCTACCTAGAGTCATACTAGAGATACTGCCCAACACATCTTTGCAAAGCTTTATCGGATTTTCATAGTCGTTTCCATTTCGCGACCGATCGTAACTTACTTTCTGGACAGCCCTCGTATCACCATTGTTTGTCTTGATGTTGTATCCTGTACGTGTCCTAAGGTATGTAACTAAATTTCTGTGTATATATGTTATATAAATGGAATCTAAGCCCACTTTTATAGTGTTTTCTGCCCTTCCCAGATCCGATGATGGCGGCTTTAGTTTCGCCGAAACCGGTAATCATCGAATAAAAAGAATCTTGGCTACCAGTTTATTGTTCTACAAGCATCTAGATCGCTCCCACATGAGAACAATGTGCTCCCTACAAAATAGTATGCCAAGCCAGGTTAAAAGAATGCTGTTTTCTTGTCTATGCTTGACTTTAAGCAATTATTATCTGCGCTATCGACCAATTCGTGAAGCGATATTACTGTGCCGTGTTGTTAAGAAGAACTTAGCAATGTTCCTTCAGACGAGCATGCATGTCGGAAGGAACAGGCAGTGCGGCGACTACAGCCATTATGAAACACACGAGCGCACGAACAACGACACATAGAAGTTTGGGTTTGGTCATGAGCTGTGCACGGATAGCCAGAGCTGTTAAGACAACCGCTCGCGTAAAGCGGGAAATCCGGATTCGAGCCTCGGTCCGGCACGAATTCTCGCTGTCGTCATTCGCTCATACATCTACATTTATACTCCGCAAGCCACCCAATGGTGTGTGGTGGAGGACACTTTACGTGCCACTGTCATTGCTGTGGACTGGCAAGACAGCCAGTCCACAGTGACGGGTAACCGAAAGGCACGCGTTTAACTCACGCAGGCTGGCGTGAGGTCTGAAACAGGATACGTAATGAATGCTATAAAGAAAAGTACGTAGCTGCTGGAATACTTAACTTTAATCCACAATTGGTGAACATTGGTCTTGTTACTGTACATGCTTCATTAGATACATAGCAAAGGATTAATTGCGCCTTGCTAGGTCGTAGCAATTGACTTAGCTGAAGGCTATGCTAACTATCGACTCGGCAAATGAGAGCGTAATTCTCCGTGAACCATGGCTAGCAACGTCGGCTGTACAACTGTGGCGAGTGCTAGTAAGTCTCTCTAGACCTGCCGTGTGGCGGCGCTCGGTCTGCAATTACTGACAGTGGCGACACGCGGGTCCGTCGTATACTAGCGGACCGCGGCCGATTTAAAAGGCTACCACCTAGCAAGTGTGGTGTCTGGCGGTGACACCACAGTCATTACCTCCCTTTCCTGCTCCAGTCGCGTATGGTTCGCGGGAAGAACGACTGCCGGAAAGCCTCTGTGCGCGCTCGAATCTCTTTAATTTTACATTCGTGATCTCCTCGGGAGGTATAAGTAGGGGGAAGCAATATATTCGATACCTCATCCAGAAACGCACCCTCTCGAAACGAAACCTGGACAGCAAGCTACAACGCGATGCAGAACGCCTCTCTTGCGGAGTCTGCCACTTGAGTTTGCCAAACATCTCCGTAACGCTATCACGTTTACCAAATAACCCTGTGACGAAACGCGCCGCTCTTCTTTGGATATTCTCTCTGTCAACCCGACCTGGTACGGATCCTACACTGGCGAGCAATACTCAAGTATAGGTCGAACGGGTGTTTTGTAAGCCACCTCCTTTGTTGATGGACTACATTTTCTAAGGACTCTCCCAATGAATCTCAACCTGGCACCCGCCTTACCAACAGTTAATTTTATGATCATTCCACTTCAAATCGTTTCGCACGCATACTCCCAGGTATTTTTTAGAAGTGTTTGTTCCGCTATAATATAATCATACAATAAAGGATCCTTCTTTCTATGTATTCGCAATACATTACATTTGTCTATGGTAAGGGTCAGTTGCCACTCCCTGCACCAAGTGCCTATCCGCTGCAGATCTTCCTGCATTTCACAGAAATTTTCTAATGCTGCAACTTGTCTGTATACTACAGCATAATCCGCGAAAAGCTGCATGGATTTTCCGACACTATCTACTAGGTCATTTATATATATTGTGAAAAGCAATGGTCCCGTAACACTCCCCTGCGGCACGCCAGAGGTTACTTTAACGTCTGTAGACGTCTCTCCATTGAGAACAACATGCCGTGTTCTGTTTGCTAAAAACTCTTCAATCCAGCCACACAGCTGATGTGATATTCCGTAGGTTCTTACTTTGTTTATCAGGCGACAGTGCGGAACTGTATTGAATGCCTTCCGGAAGTCAAGGAAAATGGCATCTACCTGGGAGTCTGTATCTAATATTGTCTGGGTCTCATGAACAAATAAAGCGAGTTGGGTCTCACACAATGGCTGTTTCCGGAATCCGTGTTGATTCCTACAGAGTAGATTCTTGGTTTCCAGAAATGACATGATACGCGAGCAAAAAACATGTTCTAAAATTCTAAAACAGATCGATGTCAGAGATATAGGTCTATAGTTTTGCGCATCTGTTCGACGACCCTTCTTGAAGACTGGGACTACGTGTGCTCTTCTCTAATCATTTGGAACCTTCCGTTCCTCTAGAGACTTGCAGTACACGGCTGTTAGAAGGCGGGCAAGTTCGTTCGCGTACTCTGTGTAGAATCGAATTGGTACCCCGTCAGGCCCGGTGGGCTTTCCTCTGTTGAGGGATTTCAGTTGCTTTTCTATTTCGTGGACACTTATTTCGATGTCAGCCATTTTTTCGTTTGTGCGAGGATTAAGAGAAGGAACTGCAGTGCGGTCTTCCTCTGTGAAACAGCTTTGGAAAAAGGTGTTTAGTATTTCAGCTTTACGCATGTCATCCTCTGTTTCAGTGCCATCATCATCCCAGAGTGTCTGGATATGCTGTTTCGAGCCACTTACTGATTTAACGTAAGACCAGAACTTCCTAGGACTTTCTGTCAAGTCGGTACATAGAATTTTACTTTCGAATTCATTGAACGCTTCACACATAGCCGTCCTTACGCTAACTTTGACATCGTTTAGCTTCTGTTTGTCTGAGAGATTTTGGGTGCGATTAAACTTGCAGTGAAGCTCTCTTTGCTTTCGCAGTAGTTTCCTAACTTTGTTGTTGAACCACGATGGGTTTTTCCCATCCCTCACAGTTTTACTCGGCACGTACCTGTCTAAAACGCATTTTACGATTCCCTTGAACTTTTTCCATAAACGCTCAACATTGTCAGTGTTGGAACAGAAATTTTCTTTTTGATCTGTTAGGTAGTCTGAAATTTGCCTTCTATGACTCTTGCTAAACAGATAAACATTCCTCCCTTTTTTTACATTCCTATTTACTTCCATATTCATACATCTGATGGTTGTTCGTATTCACAACGGTGAATGCATTTCATGTAATACTTCAAGGCTTTAGTCGTCACCTATATTGCACTTGCATTTCTTACCAATTACTGGATCGTGTTGTAATTCTGCTTTCATTCTCTGGCCCTGTAACTTTCCACCCCATAACCCTCTCCCTGCAGGTACACGAAGTCACGTCGTGACCACGTCAAATCCAGACCTGAAAGCAGGCCATGATGAAGGAAAGGAATTCAACACTGAAAGCACGTTTATTTCGAGCACCAGCATTAAGCCGGAATACAAGTGCTGTTTATACAGACGTCGACTATTCCAAAACACAGAATCATTACAAAAATTTCGAGAACTTTACAAATTTAAGGACATCACACACATCCATGCCCTAGGCAGGATTCGGACCTGCGACCATAGCGGCCGCGCGGTTTCAAACTGTAGCGGCTAGAAGCGCTCGGCCACTCCGGCCGGCGAGAACTTTACAGAAATGATAAATACTAATTAACAAATAATTGCTACTGGTCGGATTTGAAGTTGGCGACTCATAGCACGCTAACCACCGACTCTAACCGCTATGATAAACTACAGGCACAAAAGGTAGCGGCAATACTATCCACGATGGTGGAATCATCATCAGTCGTGGAATAATTTTTATGTGTTGCTATGTGATGGAGTGATCATCTGTAGCTCATGGTACTTTTTAGTGCAGAGTTTATCGTCAAAACAAATATTTATTCTTTAAAAGCCTGCTACATTTTTGTCTGTTTTATACATTTAATGTCGAATTATGTTACTTGGGAATCACACACGTAATCAAATAAGCAGTTGTGAAAGTTAAAATCTGTATGTCAGACGGTATCTCGATCCCAAATGCAAGCCTTCGCGGGGCACCTCCTCCCACTGCAATGCACTGGTTGAGGCTCTGGAGTTCTGGAATTTAGTTTTATGTATATGTGATGTCTACTGTTTTGCGCATGTGCGAAAGAACAGATACCGTTTTTTGATCCAGCAGCCATTGTGATTAAAGACACAAAGAATGTACAGACAACAGCTCCAAGTGGACATTTATTGAAATCAATGGGAAATTTTGTAAATTTGTGCTGGACTGGGATTCGAAACCGGGTCTCCTACGTACTAGGTAGAGCCTTTGATCGCTTTTTGTTACCTTTCTTTATAACAGGTAACCACAAAAAAATGTGAGTCTGATGGGGAGGGCAGGAGGACAAAGCAGCCAGGGTCGTAACCCAAGGCCTGGCCACAACATCCACATCCTTCATCTGCTACTACAAACATGATGGGAGAGGAATTTCGTCAAAGTAACTACAAGTTGTTTTTATTTTTTTATTTTATTCTATTTTCTGCTACTTTTATTTTATTTGGTTTTCTTGAGTTTGGTAAGTACATATCAACGAGACAAGAGTGGGTCAACATATCAGGCTTTCCTAGGAGGGCGGAGAGCCGTTAGGTGGCCTGTGACATTACGTGCAGACAAACAGAGGAACAAAAATACGAATTCAGGACAAAAATAAATAATAAGAAAAAATAAGAAAATAAAATGTATTCAGCCATGCAGTTACATTGCACATATTTGGGTTGCGGGCGTCGACATGTGGGTACGCCACACTGCTTCAGAAAGATTGTACACGCATCATGAACATAGCAGCCAGGGTATAATGTAGACTGGCAATGGCAAGGAAAGCGTTTCTCAAGAAGAGAAAATTGTTAACATCGAGTATAGTTTTAAGTGTCAGGAAGTCATTTCTGAAAGTATTTGTATGGAGTGTAGCCATGTATGAAAGTTAAACATGGACGATACATAGTTTGGACAAGAAGAGAATAGAAGCTTTCGAAATGTGGTGCTACAGAAGAACGCTGAAGATTAGATGGGTAGATCACATAACTAAAAAGGAAGTATTGAATAGTATTGGGGAGAACAGAAGTTTGCGGCACAACTTGACCAGAAGAAGGAATCGGTTGGTAGGACATGTTCTGAGGCATCAAGGGATCACCAATTTAGTATTGGAGGGCAACGTGGAAGGTAAAAATCGTAGAGGGAGACCAAGAGATGAATGCACCAAGCAGATTCAGAAGGATGTAGGTTGCAGTAGGTACTGGGAGATGAAGGAGCTTGCACAGGATAGAGTAGCATGGAGAGCTGCATCAAACGAGTCTCAGGACTGAAGACCACAACAACAACATGAAACATGAACATAGAAGGTTAGGTACCCCCTACTACTGGGGTATTGTTCATCACACTGCGCAAGTCGTTGGCACAGGTACGTTGATGCAGGGGCAATGTTCGAGCATATTGTGAAATTCCAGTATAAACAATCAAAAATCATGTGCAGAGTGTGGGTGATCACAGAAAAGGTAGGCTATCGCCTGACCTCGGAACCATGTGATAGCATGGTGTTCAGCCAGGGGAAAATGAGAAGTGTCTGGGAGAAGTAGAAGATTGGGATGGACCATTGCTGGGATGGCGCATAGCTAGCAGATCAGTATACTTAGCATTAGGGATCAGACTTTGCATTTCGTAGTGCTTGTATGGCGGTGCTCGTTAGTGTCCTCTCATAGATGTGCAAAGCGGCGATGCATCCAGACTGATACGATGTAACCGTTGGTTGTTGGTAAACTTGTTGTTTGCAATATGATACCAAAACGACCTTATGTCACATGGAAGGAGATGTTCATGAACAGTCTTGCACAGTGTTGGCCATTGGACATCTGGACGATGTGTGCCAAAGCGCTGTGGGATGGGAATGGGGCTGTGCATGAACAACAACTTATAAAAATCCATCTCACATGGTGGGCACATTATTGGAAGAGCTTTGTTTACATAACTAAGTTCGATGAAATAGGTGGAGGTGAGAGACAATGCTGGAGCAATGTGCTTCACATTGGTTGGTGGAGCAAGTGAGTCCAGCATGAGGATTCCCAAGATCCATTGCATGAGGGATGGTGAATATGGTCTTGACATGGTGTGCATATATGATGCAGTGGCCCTGATCCAAACATGGCAACACCAAGGCCACTGTTGTAGGAGAGAGTGTAAGGGTCTGGTATTGGATTTTGAAGATGGTGGTGGCAGAAACAGAGTACCAAAGGGCTCGTTGGAGTTGACATCCCAGGATGGTAGAGGGAGTACATGGGTGGCATGGACCAACGTAGGTGCCACGTATGTGTTGACATAAGTCCGTCTTTATAGTGGGTTCAGGCTGCACAGGACATTATGGCGAACCAGGTAATGCATGGTCTTTCAGCAACCAGATATATGTTTCCCCTGTGGTATGCTGGGTGAAGCCAGTAAAGTCAATACCGAGATAACAGACCATTGCCGCAGTGGATATCAGTTGTGGTCCCTCATGTTGGAGTCCTAATTTGCTGTTGATGATCCTTGATTTGGTAATAGTGAGGTGACTACCCAATGATTGACTACAATGTTTGATCCATGCTATAGCATGCAAGAAGTAGGAGGTTGTCTGCATAGGCCTGGCAATGGAATGTGTGGTTGTGCATGGAAGTCCTGTTAGAAGGGGTAGGAGGCCTCTTATGAGAGGCTCGAGGGCAATAGGATACACACTAGTCACATCCTTGCCTGACTGAATGCTGGACAGTCATCAGTCCAGCCAATCGTCTGTTCACATGGACCATGGATGTGGCATTGCAGAGTAAGCGGCGAATGACTTGTATGAATGGTGGGGGGAACCGCATACGCTCCGGCACCAAAAGGAGTAAACAGAGGGACACCCGGTCGAAGGCGCTGCTGAAATCTATCGACACCAGTGTCATGCGAAGGGGGTAGGACGCAGCCTGAGCAGTGACATCCCGAAGTTCGCCCGTTGCCGTCTGGATTGTGGCGCCGCCTCCTCGTGATGCTTTTTCTGGAAGAAGTACTGCAGGTAATACGGCATGCGTGCGTGCCGCCAAGAGACGAGCGTAGATTTTACAATCCATGTTGAGTAATGTGAGGGGGTTATAGTTTGTGTTCCCCCTCTCGGTTGGAGCAACAATATGAGAATACCGTCGACAAACTCTGGAGGTACGAGGAAGGAAGGATTGAACAACTCCAGGACATCTTGGTCCAACTTGTAAGCATCAATGAGCAGAAGGTCTGATAAAATTCAACTAGAGATACGCCAGAGCATAGGGATTTGTTCAGTGCGCTTTCGGCGATTGCGTCCGCCAATTCGTCTGCTGTGATCGCTATCCTCAAGGATGCCATCGAATTGTTAAGGATGTGGGTAAACAGTTGGTGACCATCGTCGGAAACCGCCGCCGGCTCTTCGTCGAAAAATCGTTGGTAATCATCAGCGAAAGCTGAGACATTTGCTGCTTGAGTGTTGACACTGTTTCTAGTCTGAGTGGTAAGAGTGGAGACGGGGGCACGTCGACGACGATGGAGGTCGGATATGACATGAGGGCCCCTCACCAGTGGTGTCTCGACAGTGAGACCGCGCCACCACTTCTCCTACTTTGTTGCGTTGAAGGGACAGAAGGTTAGCTTTCGCGATGGACATCCAACGACAGTGGGAGAACGTCGAGTTCGCATAAGATGGTGTAATAATAGTGCATTGCATTCCGGTGCCACGCCGGACAAACTCTCGCTTGATCACCAGCTTCATCTAAGTCACCCACAAGAGCAGCGTCGCGTCGATGGATGCTGGGGAAGACGCTACTCACTGGATGTCCACGTAGCAGCGACGTATTGTCGACAAACTGGGTCATAAAGGAGAGAGTTATTGAGTTACTGGGCTGCTTGTTCCAGCGCCGTATATTTACGTTAATGAACTAGTACAGACAAGTAGAGTAAACCTTTCATTATTACATCAGAAAAATAGTGAAGAAAACGCCGTTATATGAAGGCTGTCGAATGGCGGTAAATTGATGCTCATTTCCTGTGTAATGTATAGGCTGAGGGAGGGAGTGAGAGAGGGCTGGAAAGGGAGAGACTGAAGTGATAAAATTGCACGCGCTATATAATGTTAACCTACCGCAATGATAATTCGATTGCTTTCCTTGGAGGCAGAAACGTCCGTTCCCGTTTCTTATATTACTTCCGCAACTGCACAGAATCCCGTATTCCATATGGCATACACGTTGTATAGTAATTACAGAATTACAGCCTCTTACTTAATCGCTTGCTTACTGTAGCGTAACTCATTCGTGCATTTACCAGCTGCTGCCAGAAGGTAGGTCACATTTTTATGTCTGCAGAAACGGTATTTTCTTGGTTGTGTAGCGCTAAATGTGGCGAAGTGGTTAGTAATCATTTAGATGAAGAGATGATTTGTAAAAATGGAAAAAAATTCGCAGTCCGGCGACTTGTGCGAGTTGCATTCGCTGCCTACGCTGAAATAAGTGTAATCGTGGCTAGATCTTCGTGCTAACTGTTCTGCGTCCATAAACAATCGATAAAGTACTGCAACACAGCGCTTTGAGATGCATAGCAAGACAGTAGATGTTGGACCGCGATATGGAATTAGTGTCATTCTAAAGGATATGCACACTTCTGATAAAAGCCAATTAATGTCCTTGAATAGAGCTTTGTGATCTTCGAGTACACGATAGATTAGACAGAGCTCTGCTGTGCAAAAGGTTTTTTTTTTTAATTTTTATCAGAGCTCGTTCAACGCTATTACTGTTTGTGTCTACTAGAACCATTTGAATAGGGTGACTTGTACATTCAAAGAATTATAAATACTTGCTTGACATTTTACGACTCTTAGAACATCATAGCCGCTGTTCTGGACATTTTTTGGCACGTGCCGTTGTAATGCAATGATGAACCACCGAATTTGCTATGTCGTTATAAGAGACGAGTGGTATGTGATGCATCACTAACGAATAACAATGTAATTAACATTGATGGTTCAAATGGCTCTGAGCACTATGGGACTTAACATCTGCCGGCCAGAGTGGCCGTGCGGTTCTAGGCGCTACAGTCTGGAGTCGAGCGACCGCTACGGTCGCAGGTTCGAATCCTGCCTCGGGCATGGATGTGTGTGATGTCCTTAGGTTAGTTAGGTTCAATTAGTTCTAAGTTCTAGGCGACTGATGACCTCAGAAGTTAAGTCGCATAGTGCTCAGAACCATTTGAACTTAACATCTGTGGTCATCAGTCCCCTAGAACTTAGAACTACTTAAACCTAACTAACCTAAGGACATCACACACATCCATGCCCATTCAGGATTCGAACCTGCTACTGTAGCGGTCATGCAGTTCCAGGCGGAAGCGCCTAGAACGGCACGGCAACACCGGCCGGCTAATTAACATTGATTCAGTGTGATGTCCCACTTAACACTATACCTATGGAAATACCTCCACATGACTAAAAAAAGCCTGTAACAGACCATAAAATAGACTACTACACTGAAGTATTTTATTTATTTATTAATTTTCTCTCTTTATATACTACATTGTAGGCTACGACCTACAATTTACACTACTGGCCATTAAAATTGCAACATCACGAAGATGACGTGCTACAGACGCGAAATTTAACCGACAGGAAGAAGATGCTGTGATATGCAAATGATTAGCTTTTCAGAGCATTCACACAAGGTTGGCGCCGGTGGCGACACCTACAACGTGCTGACATGAGGAAAGTTTCCGACAGAATTCACATACACAAACAGCAGTTGATATTGCGGTTTATCGTATCGCAACATTGCTGCTCCCGTTGGTCGAGATCCAGTGACTGTTAGCAGAATATGGAATCGGTGGGTCCAGGAGGGTAATACGGAACGCCGTGCTGGATAGCAACGGCCTGAAAGGCATCTTATCTGCATGGCTGTAACGGATCGTGCAGCCACGTCTCGATCCCTGAGTCAACAGATGGGGACGTTTGCAAGACAACAACCATCTGCACGAACAGTTCGACGACGTTTGCAGCAGCATGGGCTATCAGCTCGGAGACCATGGCTGCGGTTACCCTTGACGCTGCATCACAGACAGGAGGGCCTGCGATGGTGTACTCAACGGCGAACCTGTGTGCACGAATGGCAAAACGCCATTTTTTCAGATGTATCCACATTCTGTTTACAGCATCATGATGGTCGCATCCGTGTTTGGCGATATCGCGGTGAACGCACATTGGAAGCGTGTATTCGTCATCGTCATACTGGCGTATCACCCGGCGTGATGGTATGGGGTGCCATTGATTATACGTCTCGATCGCCTCTTGTTCGCATTGACGGCACTTTGAACAGCGGACGTTGTATTTCAGATGTGTTGCGACCCGTGGCTCTACCCTTCATTCGATCCCTGCGAAACCCTACATTTCAGCAGGATAGTGGACGACCGCATGTTGCAGGTCCTGTACGGGCCTTTCTGGATACAGAAAATGTTCTACTGAACCTTCTCTTATCTGAGAAGAGCACGCGACTCCAGTTCTCGTTGGTCCTATCCCTTGACACCATCGCAAACTGCGCCGCCGATACACGGGTGTCAACGGAACACAGCATACTGGTCGTCGGGCAGAGAGCCCATCATTATGGTGTCGCCGTGTCACCCTATAGTGTGAGACTGCGTGCCTTGCAGTCCTGTTAAATGTGGTTGCAATTGCACCCACTGTTTGATGTGGGTGCCTTCTTGGCTATCGCACACTGTAGCTGTCATCTGCTGCTGTAACTGACCACAGTCGACCATCTCCTCTCCTTCGGGCAGCAGTGTCTGTGGTTCAGAACGCTTCCCATGCACGTGAAACAAGGATGCGAGCAATACCAAACTCCTGGGATACACTTATCACACATCGTCCTTCTTAGTTTCCAAATGTTTCTCCCCGAGTGGAGAGATCTGAATGCTGTCTCTGGCCTATGTTGTAGTAAAGAACACCACAGTGCACCTTCACTGCTCCCTTATGTTGCAGGACCAGTCCGTTTTCGCTCTATAGTCACATGGACCTCATGCCATGTGACGTCCAGCTTTCTGTGCACAACTGGAGATCTCTGCAACATGCTCCCGGTCTTCTATACATTTCCAACGATTTGTTAATGTGTTAAGTTACTTTATCTAATTCATCCTTACGGTTTTCAGAGCAGCGTGCTTTGAAACTTCCTGGCAGATTAAAACTGTGTGCCGGACCGAGACTCGAACTCGGGACCTTTGCCTTTCGCGGGCAAGTGCTCTACCAACTGAGCTACCCAAGCACGACTCACGCCCCGTCCTCACAGCTTTACTTCTGCCAGTACCTCGCCTCCTACGTGCTTTGCTCGTCTGCATGCAGCTAAGTCCTTACACGTGCAGTCTGTAATAGCTATCACGTAATATAACGTTGAAACCAGGTTGGTAGGTGCTCAGAGCGCACAGGATAAGGTTACAGTTGTGGATGGGGCCTTAAACAGTTACTGTGAATTGCGCAATCAAACACACAACTTTATTTTTCTAAGAACCACTTATTTACACATTGTTTTAAAAGATCACAACTAAACTATAAGGCTTTCTGGGCTGAAGGCCCAAAACCACACCAAAAACAAGAACGGCTGAAAACTTGAACAACAGGTCCGACAAAAAATTTAAAATAAACCCGTTCCTTCTTACAAAAAATTTTCCTTTAAAGAATATACACGGATTAAGGCATTATTAAAAGGGGTTCACGTAATTCCTCGGTTGAAGGCCACACATAACACATCGAACAACTAACGGCTTGGGGCCTGGGTTACAAACAATTTCATGTGCAACAAATTTTAAGGTTTTTAAAATAAAAACAATCTTCAAAATTTAATTAGTTGACGTTCAGGTAGTTACGGACAGATAAGTGCCAATGTGGTGGCGCTCCATCCTGCTGAAATTGTGGAGTTTGCAGCTCTCTGCTAGCTCTGCGAGTCTATTTTCCTGGGCTGCGAACAAATGCTTGCTGGATGCGTGCTACATTTTCATCACTCGTTCTCGGCCGTCCAGAACTTTTCCCTTTGCAGAAACACCCACTCTCTGTAAACTGTTTATACCAGCGTTTAATACACCACCTATCAAGAGGTTTAACACCATACTTCGTTCGAAATGCACGCTGAACAACTGTCGTCGATTCACCTCTGCCGTACTCAATAACACAAAAAGCTTTCTGTTGAGCGGTCGCCATCTTAGCATCAACTGACGCTGACGCCTAGTCAACAGCGCCTCAAGCGAACAAATGTACAACTAAATGAAACTTTGTAGCTTCCTTAATTCGCCGACAGATAGTGCTTAGTTCTGGCTTTTGTCGTTGCAGAGTTTTAAATTCCTAAAGTTGTGGTATTCTTTTTGAATCACCCTGTATTGTTACAATACATCTACGAGAGGTCTTCGATCCATAATGCAACACATTCTTTTTCTCCCCCAATTTCGGTTGAAAAAATGTGGAAATTTCTGTGGGACATCGTGGAGTGTTCCCGCTTCACGAAGTTCCGATAAGTAGCCGCTACATGCAGCCTTCAAAATGACGTCTGTAATGGAGGTGTGTTCGAAGCAGAGAGGTGTCATCGAGTTTTTTTTGGCGGGAAACGAGGGCATCGCAGATATTCACAGGCGTCTGCATGATATCTATGGAGAACTGGCAGTGAACAACAGCATGTTGTGTAATTGGACAAGGCTTTGTCATCATCGCAACAAGGCAGCGCAAACCTACCTGATCTCTCACGTGCCGGCTGGCCGCATAACGCTGTGACTCGTGCAATATTGGAATGTGCGGACACTCTTATTCGAAGTTATCAACAACAACAAAAAAAAGTTCAAGAGTGTGTGAAATCTTATGGGACATAACTGCTAAGGTCATCACTCCCTAAGCTTACACACTACTTAACCTGAATTATCCTGAGGACAAACACACATACCCATGCCCGAGCGAGGACTCGAACCTCCACCGGGACCAGCCGCACAGTCCATGACTACAGCGCCTAACACCGCTCGGCTAATCCCCCGCGGCTCGAAGTTTTCGATGAATCACTATGAAACACCTCGCTGCATAACTGGACGTCTGTGTTGGTAGTGCTGACACACTTGTCGACGAGTTGGGGTACTCAAGTGGAGCTGGGAACTATAGTGTGGCCGCTGGGTTCCTCGCCGCCATCCAGAAGACCATAAAGAGCAACGAAGGGCCTTTCAGTGTGAAATTCCTTGTGCTTTACGAGGCTGATCGTCACAATTTTTGGTTCAACATCGTCACAGGCGTTGAAATACGGGTTCATCACTTCGAACCAGAAACGAAACCGCAATCATTGGAGTTGCGCCACGTCACCTCTTCGCCGAATAAATAGTTCAAACCCGTACAATCAAACGGTAAAGTCTCAGTCGGTGATCTTCAGGGATTCTGAAGGCATTATTCAGTTTAACGTCCTCCGTCACACTGCATCGATCAACTGTGATGCATACTGTGCAGCCCTCAGGAAACTGACTTCAGAGTGTTCGTCACCTAAAAAAGTAAACGAAGATCTCCTTGAAGCTAAAATCTTCCGGGTTATTAGGCCGCGTGCGAAATCGGCAGGAGCGGCACATTACGAGGACTGTGGCTCTGACATCGATTTTAACAACGTACGTGCGGTGGCTAAGGAAACAAACGTTTCTGCATCTACATCTACATTTATACTCCGCAAGCCAGCCAACGGTGTGTGCCGGAGGGCACTTTACGTGCCACTGTCATTACCTGCCTTTCCTGTTCCAGTCGCGTATGGTTCGCGGGATCTCCTCGGGAGGTATAAGTAGGGGGAAGCAATATATTCGATACCTCATCCAGAAATGCACCCTCTCGAAACACGGACAGCAAGCTACACCGCGATGCAGAGCGCCTCTCTTGCAGAGTCTGCCACTTGAGTTTGTTAAACATCTCCGTAACGCTATCACGTTTAGCAAATAACCCTGTGACGAAATGCGCCGCTTTTCTTTGGACCTCTATCTCCTCTGTCAACCCGACCTGGTACGGATCCCACACTGATGAGCAATACTCAAGTATAGGCCGAACGAGTGTTTTGTAAGCCACCTCATTTGATGAGGGACTACATTTTCTAAGGACTCTCCCAATGAACCTCAACCTGGCACCCGCCTCACCAACAATTAATCTTATACGATCATTCCACTTCAAATCGATCCGTACACATACTCCTAGATATTTTACATAAGTAACTGCTACCAGTGTTTGTTCCGCTATCATATAATCATACAATAATTTACAGAAGAAAGAGTCCGAGAAGCTGTTGAAATTTCCAAGAATGCATCTAATTTCAGTAGAGAGAGGGGCTACAGGCTTCCGGTATCGTGGCACCCCACCATCAAGGAAGTGAATACGCGGCCGCGGTGTGCGAGAGACATAAACAACGCGCTGCATGTCACCTCCGCGGACAATAATATTTTGGGTAAACATTCCTCCTCTCTTGCTCTGTCCGTTTCGATTCTAAATGGTTCAAATGGCTCTGAGCACTACGCGACTTAGCATCTGAGGTCATCAGTCCACTAGAACTTATGGTTCCAATGGCTCTGAGCATTATGCGACTTAACTTCTGAGGTCATCAGTCGCCTAGAACTTAGAACTAATTAAACCTAACTAACCTAATGACATCACACACATCCATGCCCGAGGCAGGATTCGAACCTGCGACCGTAGCGACCGCGCGGTTCCAGACTGAAGCGCCTAGAACCGCTCTGCCACAGCGGCCGGCGTTTAGATTCTAGACAATGATGACGACTAACCAATAGCAGTAGCAGGCATTTCAACCATTAGCCCTTCTCCAGCATAAGTGTGGAATAGTGGCTTCCTATCCAATGACGCTGGGCCGCCAATGGTATCCACAGGAGATTAGCCAACAACGCCCCTTCTTGTGCATCAGAACGGGAATATTAGCCTATGAGTATGGCCCAGAAATGGTATCCATATGAATTTTAACCAATACTATCACTTCTCCAGCATGAACGCGAGAAAACTCCCCTTTATAAAAGGACGCGACACTCGTCTCTGACTGGGATCTAGCAGTAGTGGACACCAGAAGTTCCTGAGGAAGATCCCAGCAGAGGGATCGAAACGTCGTTCATTTTAGAAGAACCATGACGCGGCCTAATAACCCAATAGTTTTTAACTTCAGTGACAACGGCCACGAAAGCCTGCAGACTTACATAAAGATATCCTTCTCCATGACAACGCAATGCCTCACCAATCCTGAGCGCCCGAGAGGAGCTAACAAAATTTCGGTGGACTCTTCCTCGTCACGCGGACTACAGCTTTGCTCTCTCATCTTCCTAATTTCATCTGTTGGGCCCAAAGACGGATGCACTCTGCGGCAATCAGTGGATGATGGGGAAGTTACTGATGGAGCAAGACGTTGGCTAGCACGTTGACCAGTAAAATGGTACCGTGTTAGCATACAGGCCCTCGCAATAAACTGGCCTAAGGCCGTTGCATTGAACAGAGCCTATGTTGAAAGACAGGATTTTGTAGCCAAAAAGGGAAAAGGGGGGGGGGGGAAATACTAAATAAAACCAACCTGCTTTCATGAAAGAATGTGTTGCATTACTTATTGAACACCCCTCGTATAACCAGTGTGTTACAATTTCAGTGGCATGATAGATTGACAACAAGAAAACTATAATTTACTTTACAGTTTCAGTGTACGTCTTTTTTATATATCTGCAGTATAGAGATAACAATTTCAGTGCATAATATCTACAACCAACAGGTTACAATTTCAGTACCGCTTTTAAACCACCACCTGCTGGCTTGGGTTGATTTGGGGAAGAGACCAAACAGCGAGGTCATCGGTCTCATCGGATTATGAAAGGATGGGGAAGAAAGTCGGCCGTGCACTGTCAAAGACCCATCCCGGCATTTACCTGCAGCGATTTAGGGAACCTAAAGCCGGATGGCCGGACGACGAATTGAACCGTCGTCTTCCCGAATGCGAGTCCAGTGTGCTAACCACTGCGCCACCTCGCTCGGTCACCACATGTTGTCCACACTGTTGGTGACTTACCATGTCGTTTCAAAATAAACTAGAAAATAGCGGAAGCGGTGTGGCATAAGAAGAAGTTGGGAACTTGACTGGACGAGGTGGTGTGGCAGTAAAATACTGAGGTGTGACTGGGCTAAATACACGAAACACAGATGGCTTGGACTCTTTGCGGTTGGTCCATTTTCCTAAAGTGGAGTAGAAAAAGAGGATAGGGAGAAGGGGAATCAAGAGGGGCGTGGCTTAGGAGTGAGGGCATTTCTTAGGAGAGGGGAGGGGTCAAAAGTCAAATTTTGTCGAGAATGCCTCTTGCATTCCTCCCATAGTCCAAGATGCCTATTTTCTCCCTACTAGCTATACGAGAATTTAATTTATCTTAGAGACCGTCTTGTCAATTTGCCCCAGACAACATTTTAAAAAAATCGCTCGTGTGTGTGTGTGTGTGTGTGTGTGCGTGTGTGTGTGTGTGTGTGCGTGTGTGTGTTTTCGTATTGTCGTGTCGTTGACGCAGACGCAGAACATGTATATAATCGAATACGTTTTCAACTGGTGTGAATGTAAGCCTTTATCGATTCAAGACTTACGGGAGATACACGCTGTAGAGGTTTTATCTTTTTTGTGTAGAAGAAATTCTATAAGAGCAATAAAAATTATCTCCTAATTGCTATCAATAAGGATGTACTCATTTAGGTGGATGTACCAATTAGTGGTAGTTTTAGGGAGGTTTTAAAACGTCTTAGGAATAGAGTTTCGAACAATGTGGCTGGTTTCTCCCATACTGATGGTGACACACGCAGAGAGTTAATTCGCTATACGACACCAGCTGTGAACGACCTTCCTTTTTAATGGCGTTTGTGTAGTAAAAGAGTCAAATTCTACTCATGAAGAGGTGATAGCGGAGTTTAATCATGGCAGCAATAAAAGATCCATGATTCAAAAAATAAGGCAGCAGCTTACGTCTCTTTTTCATTAATTGTGTTACAAATTTTTGTCTCGTTGACACTTTTACGCTTAATCTTTTCCTCAAGCAACTCTTGTGGAAATTGTAGCTATGCATTATTTTCATTTTAACGAGATATAAAGTTCACATTACTGCTAATTAGATCTTCATTTTAATTAAAAAAGTTAAATGTTCCCTGCTGTGCTTTGCGTAGCTAAGTGGACGTGACGGTAGAAAAACACCCGTTTTGTTGTGCTTTACAGAAAAAAACTCCTAGCAGCCGGATGTGTGGCTCATCAAATAAAGGCTGTGTTTTACGGGGAAGTTAACAGGAGAGAGGATTGTTTGCAGATCAGAATACTCTATGCACATAATAAGGAGAAAATATAAAAATGTAGCAAATAGAGCTGAAACTGAAAGGAAGTGCAAAATGGCTAAGAAGGAATGGCAAGAGGACAAACGTAACGATTTAGTAAGTTTCACTAGGACAAAGACAATACCGCCTACAGGAAAACTATAAAGGCCTTTGGAGAAAAGAAAACCAGCTGTACAAACATCATGAGTTCAGGCGGAAACCAGTCCTACGTAAAGAAGGGAAAGGTGGAAGGAGTATATAGAGGGCAAATACAAGGGAGATGAAGGCAATGTTGTAGAAATGTAAGTCGACGCAGATGAAGATGAGATGAGAGATATGATACTGGGAGAAGGGACACAGCACTGAAAGACCTAAATAAGAACTGCTGACAGTATTGGGAGAGCCAGCCATGACAAAACTCTTCCATCTGGCGTGCAAAATGTATGAGACAGGCGACATACCCTCGGACTTCCAAAAGAATGTAACAATTCCAATTCCAAAGAAAGCAGGTGCTGACGGGTGTGAATATTACCGATCTTTCAGTTAATGATTCACGGTTGCAAAATGGTAACATGAATCCTTTATGGAAGAATGGAAAAGCTGGTAGAAGCCGGCCTCTGGGGAGATTAGTTTGGATTCTGGAGAAATGCAGGAATAAGGGAGGCACTTCTGACCCTATGATTATCTTAGAAGATAGATTAAGGAAAGGCAAACCTACATTTCTAGCATTTGTAGACTTAGAGAAAATTTTTGGCAAATGTTGACTGGAATACTCTCTTTTAAATTCTGAAGGTGCCAGGTGTCAAATACAAATACAGGGAGCGAAATTCGATTTACAAATTATAAAGAAACCAGAAGGTAGTTATAAGAATCGAGTGGCGTGAAAGGGAAACAGTGGTTAGTACATTGAGCAAGCAGTAAAGGAAACCAAAGAGAAATTGGAGTTGAAATTACAGTCCTGGGAGACACAATAAAAATTTTAAGTTTTGTCGATGACACTTTAGTTCTGTCAGAAACAGGCGGAATGGACAGTGTCTGGAGAAGAGAATATAAGATGGACATAAAAAAAAGAACAAGGATAATGAAAAGTAGTCAAATTAAATCAGGTGATGCCTAAGAAATTAGACTGTGAAATGAGACACTTAAAGCAGTAGATGAATTTACTTATTTGGGCAGAAAAAATAATTGCTAATGGCCGAAGTAGAGAGGATATAAAATGTAGACTGGCAATGGTAAGAAAGCTTTCCTGAAGAAGAGAAATTTGTTGATATCAAATCTAGATGTAAGCGTTAAGAGGTCTATTCTGAAAGTATCTGTACGCAGTGTAGCGACGTATGGAAATGAATCTTGTACGATACACCGTTTGGAAAAGAAGAGAGTAGATCCTTTTCAACTGGGGTGCTACATAAGAATGCTGAAGATTAATAATGAGGAGGTACTGAATAGAATTGTGCAAAATAGTAATTTGTGGAACCACCTGATTAAAAAGAGGAATCGGTTGATAGGACACATTCTGAGACATCAAGGGATTACAAACTTAGTACTGGAGCGAAGTGTGGGGAGTAAAAGTAGTAGAGGGAGGCCAAGAGACGTAAGCAGATTAGGATGTAAGCTACCAGAGCTATCCTGAGATGAAGAGACTTGCACAGGAGCTGCACGGGAACTGCATCAAACCATCTTCGGACTGAAGACCACCACGATCACCACAACATCAACGTAACAGTACACTATGCCTTCAATGTAGCGGAAGATATTGAGTAGTGCGCCCGGGACTGAGATAGTCTGACAGCTAAATTATTGAGTACTTTCGTCATTCCTTTCAAGAAATGTCTGTTTTACAGGCAGCGTTTTAGTAGTATCTGGTGGACTCTATAGGTGTATTATCTTATGCACAACAGAAAACAAAAAGTAAATTCTGATAAGTCATGGAAGGAATGGTCAGTCATTTCTGTTCTTCATAAAACTAGTTCATATACTGAAGGACTGCTTCGTAAAAAAAAGTAACGCATGATAGCGTAGTGCTCGTTACAACTGACTTTCGTGAGTGAAGGTCACTAAAGCTCTCATTTTACTGGTCCTTGAGCGAAGCTCCTCTGCTCCTTTCAGCAACACTAAGTGTGTTTATTACCCGACCTTTTCCTTTGCCAACACCAGTTTTAAATAATGGCCCGAGCAAGAAGCGAGGAAATGCGATCGTGCGTTTCGTCTCGATTCTAATCAGAAATTACCTGCCTCGCGCTCGATTTCTCCGCAGTTCTCACTTCATTGCGTCCGTTGATTACTAATCCCGTGCTGTTATTTGAGGCCTGATGCTTTGGGAACTTTATAAACTGCTTTCTTCCGTATTACATCAACCTCGATACGTTACTCCTCATTTAGTGATCGTGTTCACGTGAAACGATTACTTAACGGTGCAACACGTGGCTGTGATGCTACTCTGTATCTAATTCGTCAAACTAAGTGAGCCCTGCTGAATGGAGTGATCATCACTGTCTTAAAAAAGAATTAAATCTGATGAAAAGTGCTCAAAATTCTATCAAGTGACAATCTATTACTTGTCATTTCTGTTTCTATTCAAATCCAAAATTAGTGAGGATAGAACACCCAGGAGATGATGTCTCTGTTTTCCGTCGTCAGAAGCGTAGTGAATCAAACCACCACAGTATGAAAATTTGACATGTTACTTAGCATGCTGACTTCGTATGGTGTTCGGTCCTCACCATCCAGAAATTCAAAACATCTTCCGTTTTTCATCATCTTGCATTAGAGTTGACAGTTACCGCCCTAGCTTATTCCTGTCTTCTGCGAATATTTTCACTTTCTCCATAAAGTACACGCTCAGGAGAAATATTGGAACACGTGAGGCAATACTTACCTTACGACTTACCTTAGAAGATTAAGGAAAGGTAAACCTACGTTCCTAGCATTTGCAGACTTAGAGAAAGCTTTTGACAGTGTTGACTGGAATACTCTCTTTCAAATTCTAAAGGTGGCAGGGGTAAAATACAGCGAGCGAAAGGCTATTTACAATTTGTACAGAAACCAGATGGCAGTTATAAGAGTCGAGGGACATGAAAGGGAAGCAGTGGTTGGGAAGGGAGTAAGACAGGGTTGTAGCCTCTCCCCGATGTTGTTCAATCTGTATATTGAGCAAGCAGTAAAGGAAACAAAAGAAAAATTCGGAGTAGGCATTAAAATTCATGGAGAAGAAATAAAAACTTTGAGGTTCGCCGATGACATTGTAATTCTGTCAGAGACAGCAAAGGACTTGGAAGAGCAGTTGAACGGAATGGACAGTGTCTTCAAAAAAGTAGGATATAAGATGAACATCAAGAAAAGCAAAACGAGGATAATGGAATGTAGTCGAATTAAGTCGGTTGATGCTGAGGGAAGTAGATTAGGAAATGAGACACTTACAGTAGTAAAGGAGTTTTGCTATTTGGGGAGCAAAATAACTGAAGAAGAGGGGATGTAAAATGCAGACTGGCAATGGCAAGGAAAGCGTTTCTGAAGAAGAGAAATTTGTTAACATCGAGTATAGATTTAAGTGTCAGGAAGTCGTTTCTGAAAGTATTTGTATGGAGTGTAGCCATTTATGGAAGTGAAACGTGGACAATAAATAGTATGGACCAGAAGAGAATAGAAGCTTTCAAAATGTGGTGCTACAGAAGAATGCTGAAGTTTAGAACGGTAGATCACATAACTAATGAGGAGGTATTGAATAGAGTTAGGGAGAAGAGGAGTTTGTGGCACAACTTGACAAGAAGAAGGGATCGGTTGGTAGGACATGTTGTGAGGCATCAAGGGATCACCAATTTAGTATTTGAGGGCAGCGTGGAGGGTACAAATGGTAGAGGGAGACCAAGTGATGAATACACTAAGCAGATTCAGAAGGATGTAGGTTGCAGTAAGTACTGGGAGATGAAGAAGATTGCACAGGATAGAGTAGCATGGAGAGCTGCATCAAACCAGTCTCAGGACTGAAGACCACAACAACAACAACAAGGAGAAAAAAAGAAAAAAAAACCTGCGCTCGATGAAGGACTTAGCAGAATGGACTGAAATCAGTAGATCTGATGTACATGTACAGACAAGCAAATGATTGCAGTTTCAGAAAAATTTAATGATTTATTCAAGAGAAAGAGCTCCACGGATTGAGCAAGTCGATAACGCGTTAGTCCACCTCTGGCCATGTGCAAGCAGTTGCGCGGCTTAGCATTCATTAATAGAGTTGCTGGATGTCTTCGAGGGAGATATCGTGCCAAATTGTGTCCAACAGGCGCGTTAGATCTTCAAAATCCGTAGGAGACTGGAGGGCACTGCCCAAATGCTGCATACTTTTCCCAATTGGGGAGAGATGCGGCGACCTTCCCAAGGCTGGCTTTGGCAAGGACGAAGACAAGCAGTAGAAGCTCTCACTGTGTGCAGGCAGGCATCATCTTGCTGAAATATGAGCCCAGGATGGCTTGCCATGAAAGGCAACAAAACTGGGCGTTGAATATCGGCGATGTACAGCTGTGCTGTAAGGGTGCTGTGGATGACAACCAAAGGGGTTCTCCTATGAAATGAAATGGCATCCCAAACCATCAGTCATGGTTGTCGGGCTGTATGGCGGGTCAGGTCGGTATTCCACCGCTGTCCACGGCTTCTCCAGTCTCGCGTCCGTCGGCCGTCGTAATTTAATGTATATATTATTATTGTTATTATTATTTTTTGATTGTTGCCGACTTACGTGGTGGGCCTTAATAAAAATGATATTTAAGTTGAACAATGTAATAAACTTTTCATATAAATTTCCTCGGCTAGTCAGTTGACGTTAAAGCAAAAGATCTTTAGTTATTAATTACAATTGCGGCCCACACACGCGCGAGAGTATTTTCTTACCTCCGTTAACCATTGTATTGTAGTCAGAGTCCTGGCTCTGGGTCTCGGCTATGGTACTGAAAATAAGAATCTTAAAGCTAAGTATTTCTGCAACTTCGTGCGGCTGTGGGGAAAAATTGATATTATGCTAATAGCGGGCGAGTTTTCAGCTTCCGTTAAATTTTCATAAGTTAATATCGCCACGTAATGGCGTCGTTGGCTGCATCGGCCGCTGCGATTGTTGAGCTGTAAATTACTTGAATGCAGGTTAATTCAAGGAAGGCGGACATGAAATCGGGATCACCTCTTACAAATTAAAAGTGCACAATAAATTTAAATCAGTATATTATATGCTTAACTCATACAAATATGCTTACATTCGTCAGCACACGCAAGATGTCCCTCTAGGCACATTCAAGACAAAAGAGGAAGTAAGGTCGACTAAAAAATTAATAAAAGAGCGTATCTTGTCGTCTCTTTAGATCATTCTGTCATAAATTATTTCTTTGCAATCTAAACCTACACAGAGAAATTATTATTTTACGGCTACATGATAAAAAAAAAATCTCTTACAAATTATGAATGTCTTCTTTATAAATATTGTCTTTTCGTAATATGGCACTGGGGACGCTATATTGCCCCCCGAAATGTTTATGTCATAAAAAATGTTCGTGTTTTTGACATAAATATTTCCTCTTTCATGTCCACCGTGTCCACACGCAGATTTTTCTTTCACAGTTTACATATGTCACATCGTATGTTGTAATTACTGAGGTGCGTTGCACACAAAGTGTAATACAGATGAAGTTCAAGGTATACAACCACGAGTTAGTCCGGAATATTTGAAGTCCCAGGGGTGTCAACTGTTCGCTCCCCATTTGGCGCTGTGTTTTGTTGCCACTGTGGTGTCGGTTCGTTACGACCACGCCACTGGTTTCGGTTGTTCCGCCATTGCGGATTGCCGTTACCATTATATCCATTACTCATGCGTCCATCATGATGTCTCTTTCGATTTTGACGATTATAACCGTTGCCGTTATAACCATTGCCATTGTTTGTGCCTTGATTCTGTTGCCGGTGCTCTTGCCTATTCCCGTTACCATTTGGTACTAAGTTACTACCGTTACTGTGGCTGCTATTGTAATCGGCTTTTTGTTGATTACAGCCTGCATGGTTCCACTTGTTTTCGGTTTTCATATCTTCGATCAATAAGTCAACAGAATCCACTATTTCCATGAACTGTTCTATATCGTATTCCGGCACATTGATGAAATATCTTTTAATTTCACTGGGCAACTTCATTTTTATTAATCTGATTATGTCACGATCGGACATTGGCTCGTCCCAGTACCTGGTTTTGTTTATATACTTTTCGAAATATTTGCGTAACGTTCCCATCTTAGGATTGTACATTTCTGGACTGTACAACTCCTTTCGTAGTCTTTCTTGGACGCTATCGGACCAGAATTTTTGCAAGAATGCACCTTCAAACTGTTGCATCGTTAGACATTTTTCGGACACGTCGGTAGCCCACAGTGCTGCGTCCCCTTGAATAAAGGAGACCACGAACTGTATTCTTTGTCTTTCCGTCCATGTCCTGCGAAACACATTCTTAAAGCTCTTAATAAATACAACAGGGTGGACATTTCGTTTTTCGCTATTGAAGGGTTGGAATATCCTGTGTTTTATTACATTGTCCTCTTTT